>NW_021703778.1:159902770-159925699 GCF_005190385.1 Monodon monoceros
CACAGGCTCAGCAGCCATGGCCCACGGGCCCAGCCGCTCTGTGGCATGTGGGATCCTCCCGGACCGGGGCATGAACCCGCATCCCCTGCGTCGGCAGGCGGACCCCCAACCACTGCACCACCAGGGAAGCCCCCTCACTGCCTTCTTGAAATCCTCTAGGATTTCCTCATTCTCCGGCCCTCATTCAAGACTCCAGCTGTATCCCTGAGGAAGTCCCTTATCCTCTCCAAGTCTCCACTCCCTCATCTGTGTGTGTCCCAGAGGCTGTGCCAGACTCTATGGCAATGGGCCACACAAAGCCCTGGCCACCAGTGCTACCCACACCAGACTCAATGATGGTCAATTTCCTTGATCCGTCAAGAGCGGCCCCAGGACCCAGCTTGTTTCGGTGGAAATCCCAGCTTTGTCACAGAAGAACTGCTTGCACCTGAGCAGCTAATTCCAATTATGAAACTTGTGCTCTGGTCTCGCAATCTGTCAGAACAGGTTATAACAGTACCTGCCTGCATGGGTTTCCATGGGGTTGAGTGAATTAAAGCCAGCGCAACGCTTAGAAGAGAGTCCACTCATAGCGAGCAGTTAGTTCCAAATGTTTTAGCGGCCATCGCCACCATCCTATCCTACCTTTAGCAGGGCTGCGTTAATTGCCCAAACCTGGACTATTTCCCCAGTAGAACCGGGAAGCTTGCTCTCTAACCAGTGACTCAGAGGCAAGAGCCCGAGTGAAGCAGGGTGTATGGTGCTAAGAACCATGAACCCGGACATCACGGAGCACGGCCACTCAGGTCCAGCCAGCTCCTGGCCCGAGGCAGGGTGGGCCCGGTGCTGCCGTATCTCCAAGTTGTCAAGAGAAGCCAGAAATCTGAACACTGCTGTGAAAACTCCTAATTTTAAGCACTGGCAATGAATTTATATGTTCAAAGTCACTCTGTCTGACAAACAAAACCCATCTGTGTCCCAGATCTGCCCTCCGCCCACCCCTCCCCGGCCCATCAGTCTGTGCCCTCCGCTGGGTGGGGTCATTTACAAATTGTGCTTCTGAACATACGTCTCTTCCTAAGGGGCCCCAGCAGAACTTCTTGTCCTCACCTCCTCAGACCCAGAGCCCTCAAGGCCACCTTCTTTGGCCACACCCTCCCGGCTGCGGCCCAAAGTGGACCTTCTGTTGATTCCCCCCCCCCACACACACACAGTGCATTAGAGGCACTTAGCGGGGATCCGCAGGAGAGCTAAGTGCTTTAATGACACTCCTATATCGATTTAGAGCTTTTTTTATTCCTCCACTTGGATTTCCTGAACACAGTACATCTGTGCAGTGAACTGTCCTGGAGGCTAGGTTCCCAGAGGCCAGGGGCCCCTCCATCAAGTTCTCCCCCAGCATCCCACCCCCCTACCCCGCACACAGGGAGTGCGTGACTCTGTGCCACCGAATCCTTCTCCTGATGAAGGCCCAGAAGGCTAAGGGCACAGTGCGTTGTTCAGTGTCTTTGGAGAAATTCACACAGTCATGCCAACACTTCTGTCTCCACAAGCCACCTGCCCGTGTTGCCACTTTCTGTTCTCCTTTCTACAAATGCACAGTTTCAAGTGATGCCCAAATCTCCAACTGTGTGGACTCAAGTCAAACCCAAGGAGCCTGAGCTCTCCATATTTATATCAGGCACAGGCTGTCTACTCAGATGAGTACTGCTGGTCTGCGTTCATTCATTCATCTACTCATTCACTCATTCACCAAGCATCGACTCACTCCAGGTCAGACACAGCACTGAGCACGAGAAGAGCCAGAAAAATTAAGTACAAAAAGTCCTATGGCTGGGCTTCCCTGGTGGCGCAGTGGTTGAGAGTCTGCCTGCCGACACAGGGGACACGGGTTCGTGCCCCGGTCTGGGAAGATTCCCACATGCCACGGAGCGGCTGGGCCCGTGAGCCATGGCCGCTGAGCCTGCGCGTCCGGAGCCTGTGCTCCGCAACAGTGAGAGGCCACAACAGTGAGAGGCCCGCGTACCGCAAAAAAAAAAAAAAAAAAAAATCCTATGGCAAAAGTCTATTCCTGTAAACAGAGGTTAGATGGGACCTTAGGAAATGATGCCACCCAACACTCCCATCCGGATAAGGCACAGAGTTGAACACAGACTCTACACATTTGGCTCTGAAGAAGTGGTACAAAGATCAAATCAGAAGTCCTTGCTCCCGGTCCAACACTCTTTTCAAAGCACCCTGCAGAATATTCTAAACAGAATTCGAACAGAACCATTAATAAGGCCTGGTGTCCAGACTCAGATGTCAACAAACTGGGATCTTCAGGGAAACATGACCCTCATCAAGGTCCTCAAGAATCCATCAGTGAGCTTGCATCAGTGCCTTCTGCATAGTAAGCCCTCCCTACACATTCTAAAACCATATCAAGTGGTTCTCATGCTTCTTTGGGTTAATGTTCCAATGCACCTAAGGCACAAAACCCCTGTCCATGGGTGATGGGGATCCACAAGGAGTCTGAAGGGTAAGGGTGTGTGTGTGTGTGTGTGTGTGTGTGTGTGTGTGTCTGAACTCTTATCCAACGGGCACACCTGATATGCCTTTAATGAAAGGATTAAGTCTGGTTACCTGCCAGCCAACTAAGTAGAATTAGCTGGCACAGCCCTGCCCTTCCTGCCAGCCATCCCCACATCCTCCCGAAGGATGCCTGCTATCATTTTCAAAGGGGAGATCGAGTAGTCTTTCATGGAACAACTGGCATTGAAAAAAGGCTCTCCACACCACGAGTTTCAATCTCCCTCAAACTAAAATCAGTCCATCAGCAAGACAATGCCTCCTGTGTTTTTGTGTGCCCCTCCTGGGGTGGGGCAGGGGGCTGCACCTGAGCAGACGGTTGATGGGCAGCTCAGCACCAAGGGAAGCAGGGGCAGGGATCAAGGATGTCTCTGCAGACCTCGCGGTCTTGCCACGTTCCTCGCGGCCAGGACAAACAGGCCGTGTGTGGGTCTATTTTGGTCACACAGCTGCACACATGGGATTTATGAAGATGTCTGGTGCTTGGCTCCCGGGAGATTTGTGCACCAAGCTGCTGCTCTATCGGCAGGAAAGAAGCTGAGCTCTGGACAGTCTGCTCACGTTTCCTCATTCCCACTGAGCAAGGTACATCCCAAGTTCTGATCCCTTACGACTCTTCCCAGGTCACGAGCCTTCTGTTTTCTCTTTCCCCAGCTCGTGAGAGTGCAAGGTTGTGCATTACTGTGTTTGGCACCCAATGGCCTCAGTGTTCTCTATCAGTCCACTGCCGGGCTGCCTCTTCTTGGTGGGATTTAGCTCTATTGATTTCTATTTCTGACTTGCTCGACACTGCCTCATTCATTATTCAGGGAAAACCTGGCGATGAGGCCACAGTTGATATCCTGCCAACAGAAGCCTGAGCAGGTGGGACCTCTGTGAATCTTCAAAGAATCAGAACCTATAAAAAGCAGTGTAGTTTAGACTCCTCGAGTTATTCATTTAAGACCTGGTCAATCTGAAAACTAGATTGTTTTCTGTGTGAGTAGCAGGTTAGGTGAGTAGGAAAACACACGGGGTTAACCACTGAGGCCAAAGGTTCGAACCCTGTATAAACCAATATAAATCAGTTATCTTCGAGCAGAGAAAAACTCCACTGTTTAGTCGGAAAATGAAGCACTCCTTAGCCACCCATACTGCAGGTATGTGGTGGGGGTAACTGGGGCAGGGGCTGGAGGTTCCCGTTAATCACCATCATCAATTCCTCTGCCGACTCATGGGCACATGGACACGTAAGGATACACACCCACCCTACTGCTAGAGGCTGAGTCCCACCATCTTCCCACAGGGTCGATGGGTGTTGATGGTGAGGGCAACACTTCCAAGGTGTTATAATAATAAGATGCAGGGGACCAACCCATTTTGTTGTTTTGTTATTTGCTTTCTTCTTCACAGAGCACAGAAGGAAATTATATTTAAACCATAAGAAGAGAATTTCAAATTAAAGAGTGGGAAGAAGTTCCTTCCAGAAATTCAGGCTGAAACGTTCTATTGAAGAAAGTAGTAAAATTATCCTCTAGAGAAATCTTTTAAGAACAGAACTAATTACCACCTGTAAGTACCAATTTGTGCATAATCCGATTCTGGGGGAGGAGGCTAGATGAGAAAATCTCTCAAAATCCCCTCTGGGCTTCCCCATCAGGTTGAATTTTCACCACAAAAAGTTTGAAACGCTGGAGCTGATTTCCGTTTGCGGCCCTGGTGTGAGATGCTCTCTGGTCACGTGTCTTCGGCCGATTTTAACCTCAGCGTTACACAAAGTGCACAGCCTGGGTACCAGTGAGAACTCTCCAAGGGGCAGGGTTTCTTCAGAACACACAGATGAAAAGACAGTGGTGTGTGCACTTGTACCAAACTTTGGGCATCGTATCCTAATACCATAATAGAGACTCTGTCTATTTATTCTTCTAATTCGTAAAAGTAAATGAGACTTCATAAAGAATGAAATAGGAAATAACCATCTGCCCTTTGGCTGAAAATTGGAATGTCTTTGAACACACACACACACACACACTAGAGCCATGACAAATGGGGCTTAGAGTCACATTACAAAAGCGCTGCAGGCCACGGCTTGGGATGCCAGTGAGATCCTGGCCCAGTGGCGCTCCGTGGCCTTTCTGAGAGGGTGACACTGGGGTTGTGAGAGAGGCTGAGGCAGGGGACTCTTGGCCCCTAACCCCTTAGTTCAACCAGACACTTCTGATTTCATGTTTGACCTTATTTCAGCAAGGGGGTCAGGGGGAAGTGAGGGGAGGGGGAGGAGAAGGAAGAAGAAGGAAAAGAAGAAAGGAAAAGAAAAAAGAACACTTAACCACAAATGGAGTGCCAAGTTTCTGGATTCTCCTGGAATGGGCAAATTTGGAGCAGATCCCAGTTCCTCCGTTTCCTTCCTTAGTTGCTCGCCAGTGACTGGGAGATGACTACGATGCCTCTTCCTCACAGGGCTACGGTGAGGTCTAGCAAGGGGGGAGCAGGTATGGCCCAAGCTCGATGCCGAGCACATTAAGAGGCAAGGTTAGTAAGTGGCAGCCCCTGTGACAAAGCCAATACCACTGGAGCCCTGTTTACTGGTAAATATTTTCTAAACCTTATTATATTTTCTAATTTAAAGAATTCATATTCAATAATGGTAAATATAACTAATAATTCAAGCGATCCAATTTAAAGATATATTCAATGTGCTTTACCTTCAAACGTCTTTATTCACATTACAGTATACCTTCCCAATCTGTATCGCTTCCCTTCTAAACTCTACCTCGAAAAGGGGTGGAGAAAATGTGAAGAGAGGTCTGCCATGGGAATGCATCCCGTTCTCCCCTCCCTGTGTCCCTTCAGGCTCCTTCACTCTCCCCTCCTTCCTCTCTAGACTTACTTCCACAGGTGAATTTGGGCCTCTCTCATGATTGGTCACTAGCAACTCATCAACCCAGTATTTCTAGCTCTGGACACTTACCCGGTTTAGTTACATTTTTCTCACTACCTAAAACAGAAGCTATCAAGTCTGTATGAACATGAGCATCACCTGGAAGCTTTTAAAAGTACAGATTCCATGGCCCTACCCCAGCCTAAAGATGGCAACATCCCTGGGCTATCACTGAAGAACTGGCTTCTAAATGCCTCGTTGCCATTGCCCTGCCTGAAGAGATGTTACAGAAAACTGCCTGTGAAACTAGGCATAATCTTCAGGATGCATCTTGCTACATAACTAAGGATTTCTCTCACTCTCTCTGATGATCTAAAGGACAAATTAGTACCAGGGACTTCTGCATTCCTCTTTGGTAACAAGCTGATTTTAACCTGAACATTTAAACTATACAAGTGATTGTGTTTCCTCTCGTTGCCTTGGCTACCGGGAAGCTTAGAGCCACATTCATGACTGACCGCTCTATCCTTTAAACCAATACATAGAACCTAGGATATTAATTTTATATATTAACGTTATCTCCTAACTTTACCTTGGGTATCCTACCCTTCTTTTCTCTTTATTTTGATTGTTGCATGTCCTTTAAAAAAAATTCTAGTTGCACTGCATTTTCATAAGCTATTGCAAATTCTTTTTGGAACAAAGTAGGATATGTTAGACAAATTAATTAAATATAGTCATTGACATGCAGCCCTTTTCAACACAACAGCCCTAAAGCAGATGGTGACAAGCACCAGAAGTAGAGACTAGGGCTCCGAGGAAACCTTTTGGCTTTGGGGTCACTACCCCCAACAGAAACCTTCCAATGGCCCCAGTTGTCCCAGAACACCTGCAAACATTTCTAAACTGCATATTAAATATGTTTTAAGATTATAAATATTTTCAACAGCTATACACATTCAAAATCGGGAATCCTGATGTTCAATTCTGAACCTACTGTCTCTCAATCCCATTGAGCAGATCCACGCATGGAATTTCTGGTCCTCATGGAAATGTACCAGGTTGGTCTGCAAAATTACAGGCAAGTAATAGATCCTGGAAGTCTGTGGCACTGTGTATCAGACAAGAACAGATCATTTAGAAGACCGGAACATTATTCCAGTTGTTTAAAAACATGTAATAATTTTTAAAAGTCCTGGATACAGCAAACAGCCTGCACCCGATGTCCCCACATCACCCTCCTTCATGCTTTCAACTGAACTAACTACCCAAATACTACCTGTTCTCCAACGTGATCAAAAAGAGTATTATCTGCCACTGAAGTGCTTTCCTGTATCGGTTAGAGACTCTGTTCTCCGGAGCACAGAGCCAGGAGCACTTCTGATGTGGCCAAGAATCCCGGGGGCGGGGGCTCAGCCTGTGGGGCAGCCTGGATCAGAGCTCTGGGCTGCAGGGAAGACCTCCCCTGTGCTTGTGGTGATTGCCATGTACCGTTAAAATACAGAGGGGCTCCGGGTCCTTCTTAGCCCTAACTCTGCCCATCTGCATCAAAAGGGTGGACCAGAAAAGGTCTCCTGGCTGGCATGGTCTGGGTGCATTCCAGCTTTGCCCCGGGTCTCACGTGTATGGGCAACGAGACCTGTTTTTGTCATTCTGCTAGTTGTTATTTCTCTCACATAACAATGTGAGGGTATGGATCATGTTTATTAAAAAGAAAAGGAGTCTCAGGTACATATATCAGGAACAAGGAGGGGATGAGATCTAAAGCTTCCCTATTCTCTAAGATTTAAGTAGCCCAGAATGCCTTAAACACTCTGCCATTTTACATTATTGCAAACATTGCTCGATCTTTGAAGATGTAAGCTAACCACTAACGATAACCTAATGAACATAAACTAGCAGTTGTACAATTTATTTTATTCTTCTATATACTTTAGTTGTCTAACCAACACAACCTGATGGCAGCCAGTAGAAAGTGAATTAAAAACTACCCATGATCCCATGGCTCAAAGTAACTACAAGGAAAATTTCAGTAGATGCCCCCTCAATCCTCACTTATGTATGTATCTTGGGGTCAGCCTCAGTCTGGGCCATACACAAGAAGCAGTGTGCTGGATTCAAACCCAGGGGCGTGCAATTTCTTTCTTTCTTTTTTGGCGGGGGGGTGGGGGGAGTAGAAAAGAAGAGCTTTATTGCTTTGCCAGGCAAACGGTGCCACGGCGGGCTCATGCCCTCGGAACTGCACGTTCTGACCTGGAGGGGTAGAGAGGAGGTTTACGGTAATGGTTCAAAGAGGGCGTGGTCAGCTCATGGACATTCTTCTGATTGGTTGGTGGGGAGGTAAGTGGGAGTCAGCATGATCAACCTTCTGGTTCCAACCAGTCTGGGGTCTACATGCCTGTGGGCAGCAGACAGTTAACTTCTCCCACCTGGTGGGGGGTTTAAGTATCTGCAAAACAGCTCAAAGTTATTGTTACGTGTATTCCTTGAGGGGGAACCAGGACCCTGGCCTGAAGGCTGAACTATTGTTTCTTTTTTGTTTATTGTTTGTTTGTTTTAAATTTTTATTGGGGTGGGGCGTGCAATTCTAATTGCACCTAAGGAAACCCACCAAGCCCTCAAGGTCGTAGTCGTTTCTAATTACGGAGTGCTTACTGTATGCCAGGCATGATCCCATGTAAATCTTCCCCGTGACTTCGCCTGGTGGGTCTTACTTCGCATTTCACAGATGGAGGAACTGAGACTTGAAAAGATACAACACTGCTAGTGGGTAAAAAAGCTGGGATTCTCAACATCACTAATTATTAGAGGAATGCAAATCAAAACTACGAGGTACTACCTCACACTGGTCAGAATGGCCATCATTATAAAGTCTACAGATCACAAATGTTGGAGAGGATGTAGAGAAAAGGGAACCCTCCTACACTGTTGGTGGGAATGTAAATTGGTGCAGCCACTATGGAAAACAGTATGGAGGTTCCTTAAAAACTGAAAATAGAACTACCATACAATCCAGCAATCCCACTCCTGGGCATATATCCGGAGAAGGCTCTTAATTCAAAAAGATACATGCACCCCTATGTTCACAGCAGCACTATTCACAATAGCCAAGACATGGAAACAACATAAATGTCCATCAACAGATGGATGGATAAAGAAGACGTGATACCTATATACAATGGAATATTACTCAGCCATAAAAAGGAATGAAATAATGCCTTTTGGAGCAACATGGATGGACCTAGAGATTATCATACTCAGTGAAGTAAGTCAGACAGAGAAATATGATATCACTTATATGTGGAATCTAAAATATGACACAAATGAATTTATCTATGAAACAGAAACAGACATCGAGAACAGACTTGTGGTTGCCAAGGGGGTGGGGTGGGGGAGGGATGGAATGGGAGCTTGGTATTAGCAGATGCAAACTATTATATATGGGATGGATAAACAACAAGGTCCTACTGTGTAGCACAGGGAGCTATACTCAATACCCTGTGATAAAGCATAATGGAAAAGAATATTAAAAAGAATGTGTGTGTGTGTGTGTGTATAATATATATAACTGAATCACTTTGCTGTACAGCAGAAATTAATACAACATTGTAAATCAACTATACTACAATAAAATAAATTTAGAAAAAAAATAAAGAAAAGCTGGGATTCGAGGTCAGGACTGGTGCCAGTGTGATAAGAAAGAAGCATCCATTTTATATTACTGCTTTTGATTATGCAATGCCCTTTGGGATTTCTTTCCTTCCTTTCCATACCTCTGAGCATACCAGGAAGAGAAGGGGAGTTTACTCCAATTTGCAAGGATGGCAGAAAAGGAGAGCTGGCCTGGCCTGGGGACGGCTGCTTTTGCCACCAATCTGCCCTGTGACCCAGAGATCCTGGACTCCCTGGGCCCAGCTTACCTGTCTGCTCACTGAGGGTGTGGCCAGCCGGGTGTGTAGGAAACCTTCCAGCTCCGAAATTCCATGACTCTAGTTGGTTCCTGCATAAACGCACCAAGTGCAAACTGGAGGCCTGTGTGATTTGTGGCACTCCGCTGGTATCGCCAAAATAACAGTCCCGAATACAAAATTACCTTGTTCCGAACAAGGAAGCAAGTACTTTTTAATTAGACAAGAGGGGAGGATGAGGACAAATTCGGACAGAAAAAATATGCTAAGTCACGTAAGAGACACACGCAGACACTCCCACAACTTAATTTTGTACTGTGATGCGACCCCAAAACTAAGGGTGTGTACTTTCTTGCACTATCACTGAGATAAAAATAGCAGAACACCTGATGTAGGGTATGAATATAAGCCACACTACTGATACTTCAAAGCCTGGTATAAATGACTACAGGAGTGAAGAAAGTCCTTCAGAAATATTTATAGGCAGACGTCAGAGATACTGTGGGTTCGGTTCCAGACCACCGCAAAAAAGCTGATATCGCAATAAAGCTCAGTCACAAGAATTTTTTGGTCTCCCAGTGCAGATAAAAGTTATGTTTACATTCTACTGTTGTCTCTTAAGTATGCAACATGCTAACTAAAAAATACTTTATTGCTAAAAAAATGCTAACCATCATCTGGGCCTTCAGCAAGTTGGAGGAATAACATCAAAGATTACTGTTCACAGATCATCATCACATATATAATAATAATGACAAAGTCTGAAGTATTGCAAGAATTACCAAAACACAGAGACATGAAGTGAGCAAATGCTACTGGAAACAACTGTGTCAGTAAAACTGCTTGATGCAGGGCTGCCACAGACCTTCAATTTGTAAAAATCACCATATTTGCGAAGCACAATAAAGCAAAGTGTACTTGTACCGTGCAGACTCTCGACAGTTAAACTAATCAGAACGTGCAGGTACTTAAGCTTTGCTGAAAAACAGAAAGCATACGGTAATATTGCCTTGACTCTTTGGGGAAAAACAAATACAGACATATCTGAGATTCCCTCTGTCCCTGAAATAGGGGAGTATCACAGCCTTTGGCTTGGGAACACACAAGACAAAATCTAGGTCTGAGTAGTAACATAAAAATGATGCTATGGTTTTTTATTATTATTATTACAACACATTCTTAGAAGATTTGAAAATTTAAGAGGCAGCATTAGCCACTTAGACAGTATTTACAAAAGGGCCGATGTAAAGACTTAGAGTTTAATTGAAGATAACAAATGGTTCAGTGGTCTGACAGGCTTTCCTGAACACCTTAATCATTTCAACAAATGCTACAGAGGAAGGGTCCTCTCTTCTACGTCAGCCTTCAAGGTACAACCACAATTCTATGTGCTATCAGTTGAAAAAGATCTTGGTTATTTCCTATTCCACTGGAAGCTTACAAATCTCAGTGTAACTGGCCTGGTTTGTTTATATTTTTCTTTTTAATTGAGATATAATAGATGTGTAACATTATATTCGTTTCAGGCATACAATGTAATGATTTGATATTTGTATATATTGTGAGATAATCACCACAGTAAGTATAGTTAATCTCCATCACCACACAGTTACAATTGTTTTTCTTGTGATAAGAACTTAAGATCTACTCTCTTAGCAGCTTTCAAACGTACAATGCAGTATTATTGAATAGTCGCCATGCTGTACACTACACCCCAAGGCTTTTTAATTTTATAACTGGAAGTCTGTACCTTTTGACCCTTTCACCCATTTTGCACCCCTACCACCCTGACCCTGGCCTGCTTGTTTTTAAATCTCAAAAGTTTTCAGACACGTTTTCTCCACTAGCAAAATGCTTGCTAGGAAGTTTCAAGGTTTAAATAATGATTTCTAGATCAATTACTTTACCGACGTATTTATCCATCAAGACACTATGATGGAAAGAAAAACCACTTTTGTTTAGGTAAACTTTTACACTTTTACATGAGTCTCCTATGTGTTTTGGCAAAGACCTACTCCAAGTTTTTGATAAAGAGCTTTCATTTATTTTTCTAATGTCTCTTATAGTCACATAGATTCATCTTAATCTACATTTAAGAACCTAACTCTCTGGTTATGAGTGTTAAAAAATAACAACCCAGTCTCGGAAAAGACGGACATTACAGTAATCTTTGCCAGCTGGCACGTTCAAAATGGAATCTAAATATTGTATTAACGATATCAACAAAAAGCAAGTTCAGTGGGCCTTAATAAAACACACCTGAATTGTGAGAGAAATTCTCATTATTTTGTTTCACCCAGCTTTAATTTAATACATTGATTTAATAAAATCTATGACAATCTCATTTTTTGAATCATGTAAGAATTCTGAGGTTCACTACATATGCATAAAAAATAATCTGAAATCAAGCAGATGTAATGAAATTTTTGTTGCCGAATCATCTTTGAAATTTTTGACTGAAGTAACATATACCCAGCAAAGTCCACATATGTGTCCAGCTCAGTGAATTTTTACAAACAATTTTCCCTGGTAACCAGCACCCAGGTAACCAAACTGGCACCTCAGGAGCCCCCTTCTACCCCCTCCAGTCACTACCTCACACCCCAAGGAGAACCGTAACTTGATTTCTCTCTGCCCACCTTCCCTGTGAGCTCTGGCTGCGGCAACACTGAGCCCAGGTGACCATACCGTCAGGACCACAAAGCACACTGGCTTGCACGTGATTTCATTTACTTCTTGAGAGCTAGGTGGTAACCTCCTGATCTTACAGATGGAGAAACAGAAGCTCAAGGCTGAGTATCTGAGCAAGCCAAGAAGAACATATGTAAATGAACGTGCAGCTGTGTGTGTGTGTGTGTGTGTGTGTGTGTGTGTGTGTGTATGTGAGAGAGAGAGAGAGAGAGAGAGAAAGAGACAGAGAGCGAGCGAGAGATTGATTATGAGGGACTGTCAGAGTCAGTATTCAAAGTCAGGTCCCTCCAATGCCAAGCTCAGTTTTGCAGTACAAAAGCTATTCTAGACAATCCCATTTTTCTCCCAATTCATTGATTCACATGTCCAACAAATGCCATTTGTAGTTAATGTCCTTATATAGAGAAGAACTATCCCACCCCTGAGCGCCCCCCTTACCCTCAACACACACACACACACACACACACACACACACACACACAGTATGGCGGTTTTTGACATGAAATCCATTTTCTCACTCAGCATCTTATCTTCCCCTCACTATATTTTGGATTGTGAACAATTTTGAGACTCATTAGAGGTACCTTAATTTTAAAAATTAAGTTGGAAACCAGCAAGTGAAATTGAAGAGGCTCCATCTCTGGTTCTGAACTGGATTTTCATTACCCAATTACTCTTCAAATTATACCGATTTAAGATGTGATTATTATTATTTTTCCTAAGTAGACTGGGTAATGAGAGAAATGCAAAGCATCCCAGCCTAATGGTATGTGAGGTTCTAACACCTCTCTCACCTGCCCAGTCGCCCCGCACACCTCACCTCCACCCGAGCTACTTCTGGGTCTGCCACTCTCCTCTCACCTCTTCAGCAAAGCTGCTTGCATCTTTTTCTGGCTTCAGCCCAGCGATGACCACTACGACCCAAGTCACCCTGACCACCTTCTGCTGTGATCGTGTGATATGATGGGTACCATCCTGCAGGAGCTTCCGGTGTTTATGACTATTGGCTCTTAGTTCTTGACCCCTCCTTATATGGCTGGTTTCCAGGTTTAAATTGCACCATCCAGCCCAATGCCACTATCTAGCCACTCCCTTCACCTCAGAGTCAAACCGATCTTCTACTACCTTTCTAAGAATCTCCCCACAATTCTGCCCGGAACACCTTTCTTTCATCTCCCCATCTTCTTTCCTGCAAGGAATTAGGGAAGCTACCTGAAACGGACATGGTGACTTTCCCATCTCCATCCTGGATCATCGTATCTCGCCACTGCTTTCGAAGCCACGCACGTCACATATAACTGTCTGTGCACTTGTTAATGACTTGTCCCTTTGGGGTGGGTTTCGTGACTTTGTAAGCTTGGCTAAGTGAGCGTTTCCGTCATTGATGTAATGTGACGCATCTTTGGTACTGAGGCCCGGAGCAACACTGTGATGGAGAAGGGCACAGTTAACCATGTCAAGGAGTCCATATGGGCAGATTTAGGAGCTGCAGGGCCAAGAGCCTTGCACTGCACAAGCAGCACCCCTCACCGAAGTGTTCCCTGACTCCTGACTTCCTCCTCCCAGAATCTGAGCCCTTCTGCAGTGGCACAAACCACCCAGGCTTCTTAGTGGTTCTGTCTCCCAGCTAGGCTGCGATGTCACAGCTAGGGTACCTGGCACATTGTAGAAAATCAAGGAATGTTCGTGAAAGATAAGCATGTAATTCACTATTATGGGCTGAATTGTGTCTCCCTCCCCAAATTCATATGTTGAAACCCTAACCCCCAATATGACTGAATTTGGATACAGAGCCTTTAAAGAGGTAATTAAGATTAAACGGGAAGTAAGGGTGATGCTCTAATGCAACAGGGCCCAAATCCCATAGGACTGGTGTCCTTCTAAGAAGAGGGAGAGACCAGAGGAAGCACACGTACAAAGAAGAGGCCATATGAGGACACAGTGAGAGGGTGGCCACCTGCAAGCCACGGAGAGGCCCGGGAAAAATCAAGCCTGCCGACTCCCAGCCTCCAGAACGGTGAGAAAATGAAGCTGTGCTGCAGAAGCCCCTCCGTCTGAGGTATTTTGTTGTGGCCGCCCTAGGTGATGCACACATTAGCTGTCCAAGCATCTTGTATTCTGAAGCGAGGACCCTGGGGATCAACTCTGGCTGCTAAGAGAACTTCTCAGACATCACGAGGTTGCTTGCTCAAGGTTAATCCTCAACAAAGGGAAGTTGTATCCCATCTTCTTCCTCTCCTTTATCACCAATGAGGCAAGTCTGGTTAAAGTAATGCATTCCACCGACCGCCACTTTGCCAGGAAAGGTGACTGTCATCATTGCCTAAGATCCTGGGCCTCTGCGAAATTACTTAACTTGACCGACACCACCATATGCCCTGAGACCTTGGCACCTATACACCCGTGGATGATGGCCCTTCTCGTGCAAAGAAAGCTGGAAGAGTCTCAAAGGGGAAGATGTGCACTCACCTTTGACCTTCCACTTGATGGCCACGAATACTTGCATATGTGACCTAACACTTTCTTGTCCATTGCCTCGTTTTTTAAAATGGTTGTGCTGTTGTCATGGACAGTTCCTTTCCCCCTCTTTGGGAACTGACCCTGACTTGCAATCTGGAGACCCTTCTATCTCCCCATCCGTCCATGTGCTTCCAAGTGATGCTTCCACCCCCTGTGTAACCCAACCCGCGCCTCCCATTCCTCGGATTCCAGTGCTGGTTCCAGGTGGTCATGTGATCCAAGCTGGTCTAATCACGGTGCTGTTCGTAACTTCTTCTGGGAACACTGGGAAAACGCTAGAGTCAAAGTTTGTAGCCCAAGAGGCTGCAGGCAGCCACTTCTTAAATTCAGTCTGAGCCTCTCTGAGCCTATTCCCACCAAAGGCAAAGCTGAGTTGGGGGACAGAGAGAATAGGTATTATTATTACCATGATCCTACTTTGTTTGTTTAACTCAAGTCACCATCTCCGGAAAGCTCTCCGAGCTCAACTTCTTTCAAATGACAGCCAAACCACTAAGTGGGCCTCCTAGGACAATGGGGAGGTTGGAATTTCACTGACACACAGAAATCATCAGTGATATATATTTAGCTGAATGGATGCTATTCACCTATCGAGACTCTTTATTAGTCAGGACTCTTGGATGTACACATACACACACAGACAAAAACACCCACGTCAAGCTGGGTTAAGTAAAAGGGAGAATTTATGAGCTCATCTAATCGAACCACAGGAAGGACTGTAGTAGAGTGGTCTGGTCCCTTGTCTCTGCTTCTTTGCGCTGGTGCCATTTCTTGTACACTGGTCAATTCTATTGATACATGGAAGGCCTTGTGATGATAGCACATGCTTTAGAGCTCCCATACCCAAGAGAAGAAAGACCAGAGTAGAACTCTGGCCTGGGCTCGGTCATGTGCCTGTCTCTCAACCAATCGCCGAGGCCAGGGAGCTCCTGTAAAAAGTTGGCGCCTCTCATTTGTAATATTATGTTGCAATATCATGTTGGGGGAGCGAACAGTGGGCCCCACAAGAGAAGAAAGATGCCACTGATGCCCTGATATGGCTACTGATACCCATGCCGTCCCCGTGAGCACCCCAATTAGGGCCCACAACAGCTGCAAAAGTTTAAAAGTGAAAACTTCATTCACAATTGTTTCATTTCCCAACCATGGCAAAACTTAAAAAAGGAAGTCTCTCAGTCTGAGAAATATGGTACACACAAATGATAAATACAGAACTGGCCTTTCTATATGTCACAGGCTTTTGGTCTCTTGTCACAATGTCCTCAGAATCTTGTCCAACGTGTAGGAAATGACTCCATAGCCAAGACACTGGGTTAGAGTAGCCCTACTGGCAGGTGTTATCAGGCACAGACCTATGGTTCTAACACCTCCCTGCAAGGTGTATCCAATAAGCAGAATGCGATCATCCTGAGCATGCCGCATAAAAAAAAAAAAAATCACAGCCCAAAGAGGGGCCAACCGTGTGCGCTACAGTGACCATGAAGCAGGGGACAAGCTCAACGAGATCCTTTAAACGAAGTTCTAAAGTTCTTTATCACTGCAAGTATGTCTCTCCTTCTTTCTCTCCCTCTCCCTCCCTCCCATCTTTGAAACGCATCTTTGCAAATAGTTCATATTCTGGCACCATCAAGACACTAAGAGGAAGAAACAGGAATACAGATCACAAACTATTCCAAACCATCCCCAAGGAAACTTCTTTTTCTGTGTCATATTTCTGCAAGATCTTAGTCACGCAAAAGCGTCCGTGAGAACAGCTGGTGAGGGCTCAAGTTCTCCTCCTCCTGTGCATATCTTGTAGACATTTGCCTTCATGTAGCAGGAGCTTCAGAGAAGCTGAAAACAGTCTTAAACATTCCTGAAGATATAACATCAGTTCAACTGGGCAAGGATTTTTTTTTTTTATGTTGTTGTCTGGGGGTGGAAGGAATTGAAAACCTTAGGAAATCGCAGAAATGCTATCATAAACATAATGAATCCTATTTACTGAACGCAATAATCACCAGGCACTGTGCCAGCCCTGTACATACACTATTGTAATTCTCACAAAATCCCATGAAGCATTACTATCTGTCTTACTGGCTGGAAAGGCTCGAACAATCGGATAAGCTGCTTGAAATCACGCAGCTGGTAGAAGGCAGAGGTCGGCCTTTGTACCCAAGACTGGCCAGCTCCAAGCTCCATACTCTTCTCTCCCAGTCATGCTGCCTCCCCCGGAGGGAAAGCAGTGGCCATGGCAGCTACACCTGGAGCACCTACTAAGTGCCAGGGACAATACACAGATTGTCATCTAATCTTCACATATAATTATACTCATCTTGCAAGACTGGTATTTTTGCATTTTACAGCAGTTCAAAGAAGTTTACATAACTTTCCCAAAGTCAGACAGCAATTAGGCAGCAAGGCAGGGAATGGATCCAGGTAGGCCTGAATTGAAACCTGAGGTCTTTTATCCTCATACCATCTTTTGTGGGATGGAAACACCGGAGGAAGAGGGGCAGGGGGTTGGCAGGGGAGTCACATCTACACACACACACACACACACACACACACACACACACACACACACACAGCCATACACTCCTGACCTATACATGCACTGCAGCCAGTACTACCCAGGAGTTCTGAGCCACACCTTTTGGTCGTCAAGGGAACCAAACAAGAACACAAACTTGACCTCTTGCAGTTTACAGGTGGATGCTTTCAAGTTCACTTTTGAAACTGTAGTGTGAACATTTCCCTTAGTCTACTCTAAAAAATTCTTCTTCATTGCAAGCCTCTTGGCAATTGTATTGAAATATTTCTAAACTTCCATCCACGCACGGTTAAACAGGACTTCAAGGGGGCTGACTTTTTCAATTGTATTTTAAGATTGAGCACTTTGATAAAAGCAGGCTCTGCAGTACAATACGATCCAAAGTTGTCTAATCTTTTTATTTTATCATCTATATGATACAATTTAATAGACAAGGAAAACATTTTTAAATGCTCCAAAAACTAAACTATAAGGAAATATTCCTGTTGCTGAGTTGTAATCCGTGTAAAACTATCTTTATCTCTCTATTTCCTAGTATAAAATTCAGGTACACTCAAATAAAATATTCATTCTGTTAAGAATTATGCCCTCTCATTGCATTAATCTTTGAATGACTAATTTCAGGATTTCCCTTTCTCTTTCCTCAGCCTTTAAAATATCTTAAAGTTAGCTGTTTACAATAGTCATGTGAGGGGACAAAAGAAGAAAGGAAGCCTCTTAACTACTCAAACAAAAGAAGACAAGCATTCACTTCCATCTTTTTGTCTCATCGTTATAAATTGCTTTTAAGCATTATAACTGGATTCTCCCCAGCCCCAGTCTGCAAAACACAGCAGACTGTCTGTCTAAACACCTAAAGTGCAAAGCTGTTTAGAAATACTGATGCCATTTTGAGCCAAAGATGAGTGTGAGTCCAGGTTTCTGATCCTGGCTCTGTGACCTTGAGCAGCACAGTTGCTCCAGGCCTTATTTTTCCCATCTGCAAAACGGGAGTAATAATACCTAAGGCATAAAGCTAATATAGGAATAGTGTAAAGAATATATACAGCCAGACACAAAAGGTCACTTACTGTCTGATTCCATTTATGTGAAACGTCCAGAACAGGCAGGTCCATAGAGACAGAAGATTAGCGGTCGTGCCCCGAAGGCCCTAGTGCCACTTCAATCATCAGAGCCCACAGGTGGCTCTTCTTCAGCCCCATCCATCCCCCCCCACGCCCCCACTGGCTTCTCTGCAGAGTGGATGCTCTTGCCCAGTCCCCTCTCTCTGAAACTCTTTCCCTTCATTTCAGTGATTTCCTCCAGTTTCTGATTAAGCGGCTTCTTTGATGTCATGGTTGCTTGCTGTCAGCTGCACTCCTCTTTCTATCACAAATCTAGGTCTTCAAGATGGAGCTTTTCCCTCTTTTTCATTCTATAACCCCCTGAAAATCTCATCTAGGCTCGTAACTTCCACGGTCATTTCTGGATTGACAACTTCTAAAACTCCCTCTCCGGCCCTGCCCCCCATCTCCTAAACTCCTGCCCCAGTTTCCACCTTCCTCTGGAAACAGCAGAACCAGCTTGCCCCCACCCACCCGGCAGGGGCCTGGCCCAGAGGAAGCGCTCAATGCCAGGTCCCTGGTAAAGCCGGCAGCTCCTGCTGGCTTCCCTATTTCTGTCTGCAGGGCTGGGTACAACACTGGATTTTCATGAAAAGGGTTTCTATGGACAATGGTACAGAGACTGGCTGAAATTAAAGTCAGAGAGGAAAACACAGGCTATCTGGCTGGTGGAGAGTCCATGTCAGGCTGCAGACACTGGGAAGTTGGGGCAAATCTGGAGTCCCAAGAGACAGTGAAGGGCTTCCCTGGTGGCACAGTGGGTAAGAATCTGCCCGCCAATGCAGGGGACACAGGTTCGAGCCCTGGTCTGGGAAGATCCCACATGCCGCGGAGCAACTAAGCCCGTGCGTCACAACTACTGAGCCTGCGCTCTAGAGCCTGTGAGCCACAACTACTGAAGCCCACATGCCACAACTACCGAAGCCCACGCGCCTAGAGCCTGTGCTCCGCAACAAAAGAAGGCATCGTGATGAGAAGCCTGCACACCGCAATGAAGAGTAGCCCCCGCTCGCCACAACTAGAGAAAGCCCACACACAGCAACGAAGACCCAACACAGCGAAAAATAAATAAATTAATAATAATAAATTAAGCGGGGAAAAAAGACAGTGAAGGTCAGAATTCTGTCAAAGGCTTCTTTTAAAATTGCACTTCCTGAGTCAGACAAAGACAAATACTGTATGGTATTACTTACATGTGAAATCTAAAAAATACAACCAGCTAGTGAATATAACAAAAAAGAAGCAGACTCAGATGTAGAGAGCAAACCAATGGTTACCAGTGGGGAGAGGAAAGGCGGGAGGGGATTAAGAGGTATAAACTATTAGGTACAAAATAAACTACAAGAATATACTGTATAGCACAGGGAATACAGCCAATGCTTTATAATAACTATAAACGGAGTATAAGCTTTAAATATCGTGAAGCACTATACGGTACATAATATTGTACAACAACTACACTTCAATAAAAAAAACGATGGGGGTAAAAATAAAATAAAACTGCATTTCCTTACAGTTTTTAAGTAACTTAAGAGCATGTTCTCAGTGACCACACAGAACTTAAGTGATGAGAAGAACAGAGCAGCAGCCCTTTAACTTCACTTGATGGTAAACAAAAATAGGCAGGTGACTTTACTAACTTTATTACATAAATATCTTTACAAATAACTCAGGGCAGAACAATAAGACAAACAGGCCAAGAGATAAGAGCTCCTCCGAAAAACCAAAGGGCTTCTGCAGGCCAAACAAAGACAGAAGGCAATTAGCACTGGGGGGGAAAGTAGAGAGGTTTTTTTCGTTTCCTTTCTCTTATTACTGTTGCTTTTTTTTTTTTGAAACGGGTGTGCCTGGGGGCAAGAATCAAGAGGTTTATGCATTAGGTGGATGCCCTCTTTGCAAAATGGACAAAAGAGTCAGCTTGTGGAGCAGATTAGATGAAAGAAGCCAAAGAGCCCAGAGGCTGCAACCAAATGGGAAAGAAATGTGTAGGGGAGGGGCAGGGTAAACCCGAACAAAACCTTCAATCTGTGTCTTGATGGACAGAAAGAAGGAAGCGCCTGGACTAGAGACCCAGGCCATGCAGACACCCTGGTTCTATCAGAAAGGAAACACTGGCAAGGCTGGCAGTGTGAGTGGACATCATGCACAGGAGAGGCTTTTGGGAGACCGCTCCTTTAAGGAATTTTGGAACCTTTCACCCTGAATACACCAGGCAGGATTAACGGGCACAGAGTCAAAGGTTAACTCCACTCTTTATTAAGTGTTTGTGAGGTGCCAGGCCAGGCACTGGACTGGACAAATGTTTCCACGTTCACACCCTCCTTTAATCTCTGCAAAGATTCTGGGGAGCACAACTCATAGCCCCATTTTACAGACAACTGAAACTGAGGGCCAAGGTCAAACAGCTGGTGCCCAAAGAGAGAGGGATTTAAACCTGGGCTGATGTGGTGCTGAATCCGTGCTTTTTTGCGTGGTTATCTATGCACCTGCTGGGTATGTACAACTGTACAGCAAGGGGTATAACTCAGTCTTTGTGAGCTGGGGGAACCTCACAAGGAAGCAGTCCTATTTGAAAGGAATCCGATATAAAGAGTTGAACACGTTGTCTTTCAGATCCACGTATAAATCCAATAGGATCCGGGGTATCCCGTCTTTTGCCCTGTTCTGAGAATCAGTAGACCCAACAAATGGACAAGGGAAATTTTAGCAGAGAAGAGAAATAACACAGGGACACCACATTCAGAGGATGTTAGCCCTGTTTTCCTAAGATTCATAGTTTTGTAAAATGTTATAATAACTAACTCTGGGAATTTAGCCTGTTCTCAGGCCTTTACTGATATGAATTCACTGAGTCCTATACGAACCCCATACGGCAAGCATGTTTATTATTATCCCCACAGAGAGGGTTAAGCCAGGTGCCCACGAGGCCAAGATGGGTCCTTTCCAAGTTGTCCAAATCTGTGGTATGTTGCCTCCCTATGATCCACGAGAAAGGGTTTGTTCAAGGGTCAAGATGTAGCCAGGCAGCCATCACCCTGTTTCCTCTCCGTGGGCCATCTGCTGACACTGCTGGCTGAAGGTGGCACTCCTCCCGCTGAGCTACGCCTCGAAACCATTTTGACCCACTTTACTATATTTCATTTTTTCTTTTCTTTCTTCTTTTTTTTTGGTCGCACCACGCAGCATTCAGGATCTTCCCCGACCAAGGATCAAACCTGTGTACCTTGCAGCGGAAGCACGGAGTCTTAACCACTGGACCACCAGGAAAGTCCTCGACCCACTTTAGGAAGTTGTTAGTATGGATCATCAGAGCTGTAATCCACAGGAAACCCCTGCCACTCCTGAGGTCCGCTCCTTAATTCACAGGCAAGAACATGAAACCCTAGGGATGCCTGAGTTTTGCCCAAGGTCAGAGTTTACCAAGTGGCAGAGTTGGGACCACAGCCAGGTCCCCTCACTGGTAATCCAAGGCTCCTTTCCACGAAAACTCATTTCTGACATACTGACTACTTGCTGCTGAGCCTTTCACAGCCCCAAACACAACCAAAGGGAGGTACTGCATACATTTTACCAGAAAAAACCCACTGCGGAGCTGTGGCAGAGGGTAAGGCGTAAGGGTTGTGGAGAGTGGGCGGTACATAATAGGACTCGCAGGAAAGTAAGTGCATGAAGCCGGCCTAGAACTTGGGAAGCTGGCATTCCCCAAAGCAGGTCATCTACTGGGCATAATCAACTTCCTGCATGCTTCACACCAGTGGCGAGCACATCTGTGCGCTCGTGGGGACAACGTGCATCTGACAGCAGAAGAGCTGGTTTCCTTTCCCCTATCTGCTCTCGGGCCTGCGGCAGCTCAGTCCTGCTCTGTGCACTGAAAAGGCCTGGAAGGTCTTCTTTCCATTTCATTAGCTCATCCAGGGGGCTGTCAGAAGTGAAAAGAAACAAGCATCGCTATGCGTGTTAGGGAATTTATTTGAATTCCACCCCTGCATCCTATGGGAATAGAGTTAATAATAATTAGTGGCCCCATACAGGAGGGATAGAGAGGAGAAAAGTGGAGGGAGGGCCCGGAAGGCTGCCAGGGGGTTGGTAACTGGGCAGGTCTGCATGACCTGTGGTGGCATCAGGGCTTGAGCTGCTTTGCAAGAAGGGTTGGGACGTGTGGTCTGACCCCAGGACGGGCAGTCAGTGGTGGAGGGGGCAGGCCCTGGGCCTCCCAGGGAGGTTCCAGCCTAATCCAGTGCCTGACATACAGAGACAAAGACTAATGAAATGCTTGCAGGTGGGGCAGTGTGGGTAGGCCCAGATGGTCAGCTGGCTCAGAGCCGTAAAGGCAGCAGCTTCTCTCTGAACAAAACTCCGTGGGGAGCTCGGAGGCCTATAAAGCCTATGAAGGCCAAAGCGGGGCAGACATGGCGGATCGGATGGGCGGCAGCTCGTAGCAACTCTTAGTAGAAGAAATGATGCGAGCAAGAGCAGCGATGCCATGTGCGGCTGTGGGATGCACCCTCCAGGGGGCAGACACTGAAGGGTCAGACCAGAGGTGAGGAATGCCTTTAATTAGGAATCACTGACTCATTAAAATAATTCATCCAAGGGTGATGTTTAAATAAAGTAACCTAATTTTAAGTTTGATGGGTGAAGGGAATATGTGTGTCTATGTGGCAGAAGGAGAGGGGGGAGTTTGGGGCCAGGGAGTTTGGAAGAAAACTTACAATAGTTTACTCTTTTTTTTTTTTTTTTTTTTTTGCGGTACGCGGGCCTCTC
>NW_021703778.1:159925799-159982192 GCF_005190385.1 Monodon monoceros
CTGTTGTGGCCTCTCCCGTTGCGGAGCACAGGCTCCGGACGCGCAGGCTCAGCGGCCATGGCTCACGGGCCCAGCCGCTCCGCGGCATGTGGGATCTTCCCGGACCGGGGCACGAACCCGTGTCCCCTGCATCGGCAGGCGGACTCTCAACCACTGTGCCACCAGGGAAGCCCAGTTTACTCTTTTAATTAAGAAAATAAGAGATATTATAACCTAAGAAATTTTAAAATGTACTTCACAAGGACAGTCTACTCAATACTCTGTAATGGCCTATATGGGAAAAGAATCTACAAAAGAGTGGCTATGTGTATATGTATAACTGATTCACTTTGCTGTACACCTGAAACTTACACGACATTGTAAATCAACTATACTCTAGTAAAAATCAAAAAAAAAAAGATGGTTAAAAAAATGTATTTCACACACAGAGACTGTCACTAAGACACACAGAGACAGGCAGAGGAGACAGTTGGGGACACCTGTCAGCTGGCCACTCCTGAGGCCTCTGAATAAGCCACACTCATCTGTTGGGCCCCATCCTGGGTCCCCTTTTAACGAAGGGTTTGTCCCCTTCTGGCAATCAGCTAGGTTACTATTGTACAAGATCTGAAGTGCTCTCTACCCACTGAAACTGCTAACATACTAAAATGTCTCTAGCAGCCTAAATGGCATTTAAAATAAAATAAATACTGTGAATTGATGAAATGACCAATTATGTTAAGTACCCATGCCTGGTGTAATCCAAACCAAATCTTACCCCATTATCCTCAAAACGGCAAGATGATTCAGCAGGCCCTCTTGCCAGTGAATCTGCAAGAACCGAAACACAGAGGCCGCCCTCAACAGGACCCTGAGTGCTTCCAGTTAATTCTCGCAATTGGTTTTACGCTGGAAAAAAATAACTATACTACCTCTCTGCTCAACAGCTTATAAAGCAAACAACTATTAGACAATACACATCGGTTCCCCACTGTACCAATTAGGTCATTCTGTTCCACTGATTTCAGGTTTTACCTTCCATTACTTCCTCTTTGGAAATCTCAGCTTTCTTCTGAAAAACATCTTGGAGTGCATGATGATGTCATTATTCCAAAGTGCCCGCAAAGCCCTCATTTCTGCATCCACCCCATAGAGTCCCCATCGCTCTCTCTACCTGTGGTCCTCTCGTGCCCATGTGCTCTGGCTGTTTCCCTCCTGGCATCACCCCCATCTATTTACTTTTTAAGGCCTTGTACAAGTGTCAACTCTCCCAAGAAGTGACAGGCCCATGTTCCCTCCCTCCTGTCAAAAACAAGGCTCTGTCCTCGAAGCAATGGGGCACATCTGCTCACTTTGCTGCTTTTGGGTTCTTTTAGTCTCAACCCGTAGGATGACTTCACAGAGCAGGTTCTCCCCGGCCCCGTGCAGTCCGGTTTCGCCAGTTCTGCTTGTGGTCAGGGCCCACGGTCACAGCTGGGCTTTGCTGGCCGGTTGCCGGGTCCCTGTGTCACCCTGTGTGACCAAGCTTCACCTACTACCCTGCTTCTAGGAACTGGGTTTTTTAGGGGATCCTCCTGGCCTGCAATCCCAATCCTTGTGGCTGGAACCTATTAACAGAGTTCTTTCCTAGTCTGATTATCTAGACAAACATCCTCCTGCTTGCTTTAGACATAAAGAAAAAATGCGGACATACATTGAAAATACAAAGTATAAAGGTGAGAAAGTGAGCATAAATCAGCTACATTTTCTTCTACTTGATTCTAAACTAAACCTTCCTCTGCCATGACTGGGCAGCTCCATTCTTTCTATGCCAGTATCTTTACCGTAAAACTTTTGTTCGTGGGCATCAGCAACTTCTTGATAAGCCAGTACTGCCCGCCAGAGAAACACAAGAATATGACACAAATGAACTTATCTATGAAACAGAAGCAGACTCACAGGCATAGAGAACAGACGGTGGTTGCCAAGGGGGAGGAGGGGTGGGAGGGGGATGGAATGGGAGTTTGGGATTAGCAGAGGCAAACCATTATATATCGAATGGATATACAGCAAGGTCCTATTGTATAGCACAGGGAACTGAATTCAATATCCTGTGATAAACTATAATGGAAAAGAATATAAAAAAGATATATATATATATATATAAAACTGAATCACTTTGCTGTATAGCAGAAACTAACACAACATTATAAATCAACTATACATCAATAAAATAAAGTTAAAAAATAATAATTCAGAAGAACACGCACAGAGTTTAAAAAACCTTATTACAATGTAAGTGTCTTGTGAACGCTCTATACAGATACAGCAAATGAAGAAACACAACAGGAAAAAAAACATTAGCAAATCCCCACCCACACTCCAGAATTCTCACCACGATACTTCTGATTTTCGCATGTACATAAAAAGTAAATGGGATGTATTGAATTGGATGTGGATTCAAGAAGCATCTGAGGGCTTCCCTGCTGGCACAGTGGTTGAGAGTCCGCCTGCCAATGCAGGGGACACGGGTTCGTGACCCGGTCCGGGAAGATCCCACATGCCGCGGAGCGGCTGGGCCCGTGAGCCATGGCCGCTGAGCCTGCGCGTCCGGAGCCTGTGCTCCGCAACGGGAGAGGCCACAGCAGTGAGAGGCCCGCGTACCACAAAAAAAAAAAAAAAAAAAAAGAAGCATCTGAAATCTGTAATAATTTAATTCTCAATGCCTAGAGTAATTAGGAGAATGTTTAACCCTATGTAGAAAAGAAAAAAAGTCTACCACCCATGAGACAGAATCTCACGGTGAAATCACTCAATTTCATAAACCTTATCAATTTTTCCCTCATGCTTCTGTCCTGCAGAAATAACCCAAAACTAACATGCTTAGAGCAAATCTTCCCTAATGTGGAACTTAATGAATAAAAATCCTATAAGAAAATGCTCTAAGTAAATAAAATTCCTTTTGTGAAAATAATCCAACCATGAATGATATTCATATCATTGCTACAGATCTAGAGGAAAAATAAGGATGCACATAACTTTGAAATCCACTTGAAAAAACCCAAAGGCTCCTCATAATAGGTCTCCATTTACACTTTCTGAAGGGAGAACAGAATAGATTTTTTTAAAATTATGTATTAATTTTTGAGAGTGGAGGGAGTTCCCTTTTTTTCTTAAATATTTAGGATATTTATGATGGTCATTAAAATTAGGATTGATCAGACCTGCCTACCTAAATTTCACCTGGACCAAGCAAAGATGTAAAGAAATTCTGAAGTTCCCGATTTCACAGGCTATTAAAAAGACAACATACAATTGTATGGCCTTGAAAACAACAGCACAAATGTGATGACATCTCTCACAATTGTTTGAGCTACTCTGGAAACCTGAAGATAGATGCCTCTTTTCTTAGCTACATATATATCACACACATGGCTGGCCCTGGGCGTGTAACTTTTAGGGAAAAGAGGCGTAACAGCTCTAAACCAACCAAGATGCACTGAAACTCCTCACCCTAAGCCCAGTACAGTTTCAAAGCTCTTGGCAAAACCAAATCCATCTGCTTTGGGCCAGTTGTGCCACTCTGACACCCAGCCAATCGAGAGAGGCTAATGAGGAAGGGAAGTCAGAAGACACTTGGGGGCCAGCCAATTCCAGCTGATCTGCAGAGCAGACATCTCCCCAAAGTACTTTCTCAAAGTAGTCAGCGTGCATCTCATTGCTATTTTTAGCTCTGTGTTCTTCTTCGACTTTGGCCATTTTTAAAGAAACTTGACAGCAAAAGTAGAGATGAAAGGCGGTTTGAATTCCTTGAGTGCATTGGACAGGAAGTCGCGCAAGACAGCTGAGGATGGACTGGACAGCAGAAAGAATGTCCCCCTGCAAATGACGCCTGCAGGGATGAGGGAGGGTGTCTGAACTCTGAGTCTCAGAACAAACCACAGTCACCCTTCCAGGCACACATGGACGTCAGGGCACAGCAAGCAACAAGTGGATCTCCACGATGACCCAAGTGCCAAAACACCCCCAACATTCCTCACAGCCCAAGCACTGGAAATCCGTGATAGGGTTTGATTTTACCAGCCCAATCTATGCTATCGTTGCATCCTAACTGCCACATAATTCCAATTTCACCGAAGCAAGCCGACCACTTCTGGAATCTGACCAGTGACAACAGACCAAAGAAGCCGTCTTATCTCAGATTAACAATTCATATCAACCAGGAGACGTCAGTAGGAAGAAATAAAGAGAACTGGACAAACAGAGCCATCCCACAGCAGTCACAGAGTGCCCGCTCTGCAGCAGACAGAACTCTCCCGACAGACACCAGGAGCGAAGGAGTTGTGTGGGGATGGGGGAGGGGGAGGGGGGGCTGTCAGAGACCTACCTTGTAGAAGGGCTCCATTTCTCTTGAAGAAGGTGCTGCCCGGCCAGAGGGGTGGACCTGATGTGCTAAAACAGAATAGAAACCAGCGTGAGGGCGACCTTGTCTACACTCACTCAGTAGCACTCAGAAAACAACCCTTCCTCCAAACACATCCTTCAAAACGGCCTCAGAACACTTTCCCAATTATGCATTATTTACACCCTCTGAAAATGTATCTTTAAAAACCGTTAGTCTTGTTTTATGATGAATGGGCTTCATATTTCAACGTGCATAACCCGTCCATGTGGGTATTCAGGTTACTGTCCTAACGCTGCTCCCTCTTGGGCACTGAAATCATTTGCAGGTAAACAAAATGGCCACATCAGACGCTCACCATCATAGCTTATAACTTTTGCTAATTTCTTCATAATTTTATCACTTTATGAGGCAAAGAACTCCCATCCATGTCTTCTGAGATCAGCAGGTTTTTCACCGCTTCCTAGTGCCACCTGCCCATTATAAATGCGAGCTTGCCTCTCTTGGCTTTTCTACCACCAAATTCTTATTATACAGATATGACCTTGATCGACTCCCTCCCTCCCCTGTCTTCTTGTTTCACATCCCGTTTTCAATTCCTTGGCTTAAAATGTTGCACCCCATATCCCATAAAACACTTTGCAGATATGTTACCACTCACAGTCCTGTAACAGGAGAGGCAAGAAAAGACGAAAGATTAATGTATCACAATGACACTTTACTACATTTATAGACAAGCATTTTCACTGTTTTAAGACACCCAGTGAAAAACTTTATAACCAAGCCGGTCTTGGAGTAGAAAGGAGGTGATTCTAAATCAAGGATTGGTTTAGATTAATGTTAGAAAGCACTTAGTCAAAATTGTTCCTACAGCCAGCCCAACAGGCAGTATAAATTACTTTCTCCAAGACAGAATGTGGCAAATGCATCATCAATCATCTTCAGCGTTAAAAAAATTAAAAAGTTGGTCTAAATAATAAGTTTGGCAAACACGGACACACACACACAGAATAAGAAATCTGAAGGACTACCCGATGAATGTTTCTAGAGTCAATCAGGGTCTCTAGTGATGCAGGGGAACAATACTGTTAACAAGAAGGAGAAATGCCAGTGACACATTCTGTTGACCAACATTTCGTCCCCAGAGGTACAAAGAGCACACCAGGTATGGGGACATGTTACATGGCTGGTGAGGAGTAGAGAAGGAGGAAGAAAAGTGCTACAGCACACAAATACATCAAAATAATATCGAACGTGTCAGAAAACACACAGTATGAACCCTGATGTAAATGATAAAACTTTTGTTTTATTGTGGTTCGGATCCGCTCTACTCAGAGTAAGCGAGGATGATGCATCTCAGCTACAGCTTTTCCTGCAGCCCTGATTCTCAGCTCTGGCTGCTGTGGCCTCTGAGTGGCCAGGAGTTGCGCAGGACAGCAGGAGATCTGGCCGGGGTCTCAGGGCTGCAGGATGATGGCAGCAAGCTGAGTTCTCTTCTGTATGATTCCTGTCCTATTCCGATTTGAGGCTGTTAAGGCTCAAAGCTGCATGAAGAATAATGTGCATTAAAATGCTTAAGATTATCTTTTAACAACCCCAGCCGGCTCCTGGGATCTCACCATCTGATTTTTATAAGAAAGCAGGAAATAGCCAGGTGGCTGTGGCCAACACAGAATCGCCTGATTTCTAAAGATATTTAAAAACTCAGGAGTTCACGATAGAGGAGTTGGCGCTTCTGGAGAATTCGATAATTGACTATTACTGCAGGACGCTGAATATCTAGCTTACTTCCCTCCAAATCTCCTCTTTATTCTGACCTTGATTTGCCTGAAAACTGAGTAGACGCCAGGGATGGAGTAAACGTGGGGAACGGTAAATCCAGTGGTGTAGATAAGGAAAATTCTCTGTATGATAGAAATCTACTTCAAGATTTCTACAACATCCTTTGAATGTACCTCAGTCACCGATCGCTATTCCGGTCGCTCTGCCGTGCTGCCGGTGTAATCTACACTCTCACAGTGGAGACAGATCTGGACTGGCCCACCTGCCCGTTCTGATGTAGCCCCTGTTGTGACTGATGCATTCATCTGTGGGCTCGACTCCTGCCATGCTAATTGCAAAACTTTTGAGCTCACTGGCCCCATATTCTACACGCTTCTTTGGTATGGTCCCTCCAAGTGACATCTTCTAACTGTTAGGAGATTCAAGGATTTATTAAGAGCTTGTTGAAAACTGTGCTTGGACATGGAGAGAAAAATTAGAAGCCATATTTTATGGCCTCTAGGTGCTTACTGTCATACTTAGCTAGCTCCAACCTCTTGTGACTCTATCTAAAGAGACTAGAGATGCTGTGGAAAGGCCAACGGTTACGGCCCTAGTGGCTACAGGTTGGGGAGAGAGCAAACTGATTTTTTTCCTCCATCTGGAGACATCCCTGGCTCACCGGGCTTTAAAGCTCAAAGTTAGCTTTTAAAAAGTATATAAAATTACTTAAAAATGTATAGCAACCACAGTAATTCAGAGAAGCTAGTGGTCGAGATCTTTGTGGGAGTATCTCAGGCCGCTCTGGAAACCACTCGTGTGTGGCAAATCAAGGAGGGGAGGGTGGGTGGCCTGTGCAGAGGAGGACGGGGACTCTCCACACTCAAGTCACCTAAACGCCAGTGAACTTGTAAATAGTCACTGCCATGGGAAGTGGCCACTAGGGCCCCCTTCAACCTACCAGAGTGGGTTTTAATCACGTTACAATGGTGCTCACATTGCTTGAAGACAGGATACCAAATTACCATGTACAGAGCACAGTGGTCAACACTTTTCCGTGGGATCCTCCGATCCCATGAGAGGGCAAGGCAGAACCCACTGTCCCCATTCTTCAGGTGATGGAGGAACTTGTCCAAGTCATCACATGGCTGGTCAGTGATCAGCCCAAGACCAGCCCACTGTACCACAAAGACACACGTCAACGGCCCCGATTTCATTTCTCATCATCCAGCTTTCTCTTCCAGTCTTTCGGCACCAAACCCTTAGCTATCCTCCTTCATGGAAGACGGTTGTGGATGGTATTTCACTAGGAATCTCTCCAAGACAAAATCCCAGGCTAGAAAAAGCAATCAGCCTCACCAGATGCGAAAGACAGACACGTGGGCTCATATTAGCAGAAACAATACAACGCTGGCGCCACAACTGTCTCACTTCAGTAACGCTCTAACAAAATCTCATGACCTTCGGCACCAGAAGCCAAACGCACGTGTGGCAAAGGAAGTCGAGCAACAGGTTGAGAGGGCCTGGCCTGCCAGCAAAGGCAGTTTGTCAACTGGCATTTGAGAACATTGATCCAGCTGATCATTAAGACCAGAGCTGAGCCAGCAAATCCCAAGGGAAGTGCCCTACCATCCCACCAGCACCTGCCAGAGACTCAGAGCTCTGTCTCTCCCTGGGCCTCACAGACTCAGCTGCAGTTCTTCCAGTTCCCAAGGCGACACTGTAGGTCAACAGGTCGTCCAGCCCTAAGGTGGCTCTTGGCATAATGATGCCATCTGTCATGCGACGCCCATGAGCTGTCATCATTGTCAAAACCCGATGAACTCTAACCAAGACCCTGGGAGGTTCTGGCAAGATCCACACCTGTTTTCACCAGCCTGGACTTTCTGTGAGTCTAAGAAAAGAAAATTAGGAAAAGTACTTCTTTTCTAAGTACTTTTTAAAAAGTACTTTTTGCCTAAGAACCTGGCTGCCAAATGTGAACCGGTTGATCTGAAAGAGAGAACAGGGTACTGCAACACGGATGAACCCCGAGGACATCCTGCTAAGTGAAATACACCAGTCACAAAAGGACAAATTTCAAGTTCATAGAGACAGAGTAGAAGGGGAGTTCCCAGAGGCTGGAGGGAGGGGGGAGTAGGGAGTTGTTTTGTGGGTACAGAGCTGCAGTTGTGTAAGTTGAAAAGAGTTATGGGGGTTGGTTACCCAATAATGTGAATGTACTTAACACTATTGAACTGTACACTTAAACGGCTAAGACGGTATATTTTATGTTATGTGTATTTTACTACCACAACAAAAAATTTTTACTGTAAAATGATAGAGGGAGAGAGAGAGAGAGAGAGAGAGAGAGAGAGAGAAAGAATGAATACAGGAAGGACTCCGGAAGAAGTGAATCAAAGTCTAAAGAGTTTTGAGCAGTGAAAGATCAACCTACATGCTGTGTTTCTGAAGGTCCCCTGCAGTTAGCATCTCTGCCAGAGTGGCCCAAAGTACACTAAACAACAGAAAGGGATGTGGTGAGACCAGCCTATCCTAACCTGGTCCTTACAGAGGCCAGAGCTTGCCTGGTAGTCTTCAGGCAGCTGAGCAGATCTCTGACATATTCTTAGCACTAGAAACAATGCGAAGGCAGTCCCCTTGGATGTGTGAAATCTACCATCAGACTGTGTTTCTCCAGGAATAAAACAGTCAAAGCAGTTGTAATGAAGCGGGAAATTCCTGAAAAAATACTTGGAATTCTACTGTTAACTCTAACTGTGGACTGATCAACAGAATGTCATAGAAAAACAAATACGACCTACACCACATACTAACACAGACACGCTGGGTGAAAGATGCCAGTCTTGAAGTTTGGAATGCAGGAATCAGATGTGTGTGAGATGGTCTCAAGTTTCACAAAACACCCTTCATAATTTGAGACGCATCACTAAAGAGTCCAGTTGAAAGTTCAGAAATCTCAGGGACTTTTGCAACCTTCCATACAAAACCGGACTATGCTGACATTCAAAGGGATCTCAGTGGCCACCTGGCTCCATCCGAGCTGTGGTGGGGACAGCACAAGATTTGGACTCAAGGAATTTGTCTGTTGAAAACACAAGCTGAGGGCTTCCCTGGAGGCGCAGTGGTTGAGAGTCCGCCTGCTGATGCAGGGGACGCGGGTTCGTGCCCCGGTCCGGGAAGATCCCACATGCCGCGGAGCAGCTGGGCCCACGAGCCATGGCCGCTGAGCCTGCGCGTCCGGAGCCTGTGCTCCGCAACGGGAGAGGTCACAACAGTGAGAGGCCCGCGTACCGCAAAAAAAAAAAAAAAAAAAAAAAAACACAAGCTGAAAACAGGTCTCAATTCCACTCCTACAAACAGGGAGCAGTTACAGCATGTAGTGCTGGAGAATTAAATGAGATGATGCATGTACAAAGGACACTCTGTGAACTGCAAATATCCCAGTGGTTGTCTTGATTACAAGAAAACTGCAGTTCAGAGAGGTTAAATGATGTGCTCGGTGCCAACACTTCCTCCTACATCCTGTGGACTCTCCCAGTTAGGCTCTTGGCTTCACTTCTGTGACGGAAGAGCTAACCACACCTTCATCTTCCTCTTCCCCTTAAGGATGCTTTGAGATCATCTCATTTGCAAACGTTCCTCCACCCGAAGTAGCAATGAACACTTTCTAAAAATCAATAGGCTGGAAGAAGCAGCTTCACGGATGTCACCTACTCCAAAGAAAGCTAAAAAAAAAGACAGCTCTGCCCAGAATCCTGCATAGATTCAAACTATTAAGTACAGCTGCCCACAGTGACCTTTCAGGGTCAGGCAATCAAGAGGCAGAAGAGACCAGGTGGAAACGTATCAGGACTGGCCAATTTTCAGAGGCTGACAATTATTGGGAAGGCGTTACTGGAGTGATCAGACAATAACCAGCAAGGACCACAAAAGCCACAACGGAGAGTGTGGCAAGATCTCTCTGAAGGCAAAACTCGGATCCTGGTAAGAAATGGAATGGCTTTGTCACCTTCGCCAATGTTAAGACTGGAGAACTGGGATATTGGGATTGACGTATATACACTAATATGTATAAAATGGATAACTAATAAGAACCTGCTGTATAAAAAAATAAAGTTAAATTTAAAAGGTTTTTAAAAAGCCTGGAGACTCATCCTGTCTCCAACTGGATCAACCTGCAAAGCATTCCTGTGTGGCCATCACAGCCAAGGGTATGCTAGGCTGCAGTGGATGGGGGGGAACGGCTGTGAGACTCGGACAGGGATGGCTGCTCTGGAGCAAGATCTACTGTGCGATTTTAAATACATCAATAATGTTCCACGAAGTATGCTATGAAGTTTAGGGTTTCCCTCCTCAGACACGTTTGAGATGTGCTGCTGACCTGTGACAGGGTTTCTCAACCTTGGCACTGCTGACCTTTGGGGCTGGATCATCTTTATGGTGGGGGCCGTCCCGTGGGTGCTAGGGTGTTCGGCAGCCTCCCTGGCCTCTACCCACTAGATCCCAGCACCAACCCTCCCCAGGTGTAACAAATAAAAATGTCTCCAGAAACAACCATGTGTCCTCTGGGAGGTAAAATGGCCCCCAGCCAAGAACCATTACCTGATGGTCAGCAACCCGACTAAGCTGCCCTCACTCTCCTCTCCACTCGCCAAGTCCCAACACCCCCCCCTCCCCGCTCCATACCTCATCAGGCAAAAACGTCACCTCCTCTTTTTCTTTTCTAAAACCAAAGCCATTCCTCACAAGCTCACTCACCCTCCGTTACTTCTACCCGTGTCTGCACCTTCTGCTTTGCCAAAGCAACACCCCTATTGCCCTCTTTTCCTCTGGCATCTTTCCTCCTGCCATTATCCCTTGTCTCCCCTTGCCTCCCCCTTCCAGGACTTCTTAGCTGACCCATCATCCAACATCACCTAGTGTCCAGATCCTCCTCTTGGCCCCCATGACCCTGCCACGCACTAACCAAGCCCAGGAGCTGGGCGACAGTGCCCGACCTCCGCTCTTCTGTGTCATGGTGTCCCCGGACTGCCTGCGATCCCCTCACGTCTGGGTCATCAGAGGCCCCCAAGTCACCCTGCCATTCAGGGCTAAGGGCCTTGATGGCTCTACAGCCCCTCTCCCCTGCCCACTCCATGCCCGCCCACATGCACGCACATGAGAGGCTTACTTTATTATTATTTTTTTCTAATTACATAAACTCTCTATCACTTTTGACATTATCTCTTTAAAACCCTTTCCAAGTTTAGCCTCACAACACTCACCTAGCCTGGCTCTCCTCCTCCCACTCTCCTTTCTATGAAATCTGCTAGCTCTCTGTCCAGCCTTACCCCCATAATGATGGGTATTCCTAGAGTTTTAGCCCTCTCTTCTTCTCTAGTCATTCTCCTTTGTTAGGAGAGTTCATAAACTCCTGGGAAATCTGGCTTTTCCAATTCTGTATCTCGAGCTGATCTTGCCTCCAGACTCTGGAATGTATTTCTGGCTGCATCCCCCCGGGCCACATCGATTCAAATGAGGGAGCCAGTTTCCGGGGCTCTGTTTCCCCTGCTGGTCCCCATGGGCACTTTCCACACTGCCCGGGATTTCTCAGTGTCTCTATTGGTTCTCTAGGGCTGTCATAACAATGTACCGCAGATAAGTATCTTAAAACAATAGAAATTTCTTCTCTCCCAGTTGTGGAGGTTAGGAGTCCAAAGTCAAGGATGGTTCCTTCTAAGGGCTGTAAGTGAGAATCTGTTCTATGTCGCTCCCCTAGCTTCTGGTGGTTGCAGGCAATCCTTGGCCTTCCTTGGCTTATATAAGCATCACCCTGTCTCTGCCTTCATGTTTATATGGCATTCTCCCTGTGTGTGCTTTCTGTGTTCAAACTCCTCCTTTTGATATTGGCTTAGGGGTCCACCCTACTGCAGTATGACCTCATCTTCACTAACAACTGCAATGACCATATTTCCAAATGAGATCATATTCTGGAGTGCTGGGTGTTAGGACCTAACATCAATATATGAAGTTTTGGAGGGGACAACTCAGCCCAGCACAGTGTCTATTACTGTCTCCCTTTACACGCGGTGCACTCACACTCCCTGACACACTGCGACATCTGAGTCTGTCTTCTCCTAAATCCCTACCACCTACGGCAATGCTTGGAACTTGGCTGCTACCTGTCAATGCTTGTTGAAAGAACACAAGTTACCAATTAATTTAACTCAGCATTCCTCAAAAAAAGAAAAGAAATGACTCAGCTTTTGGTGATTGCCTGTAAAATGTTCAAGTTAAAAATTCTGGTGCTCATGGAACATTCTACAGGATAGATCATATCTTGGGTCACAAATCAAGCCTTGGTAAATTAAAGAAAACTGAAACCTTATCAAGTGTCTTTTCCGACCATAACGCTGTTAAGACTAGATATCAATTACAGGAAAAAATCTTTATAAGATACAAACACATGGAAGCTAACAATACACTACTTAATAACAAAGAGATCATTGAGGCAATCAAAAAATACCTAGAAACAAATAATAATGAAAACACAACGACCCAAAGCCTATGGGCTGCAGCAAAAACAGTTGTAAGAGGGAAGTATATAGCCATACAATCCTACCTCAAGAAACAAGAAACATCTCAAATAAACAATCTAACCTTACACCTAAAGCAAATAGAGAAGGAAGAACCAAAAAAAACCACAGTTAGTAAAAAGAAAGAAATCATAAAGATCAGAGCAGAAATAAATGAAAAAGAAATGAAGGAAACGATAGCAAAGATCAATAAAACTAAAAGCTGGTTCTTTGAGAAGATAAACAAAATTGATAAACCATTAGCCAGACTCATCAAGAAAAAAAGGGAGAAGACTCAAATCAACAGAATTAGAAATGAAAAAGGAGAAGTAACAACTGACACTGCAGAAATAGAAAGGATCATGAGAGATTACTACAAGAAACTATATGCCAATGAAATGGACAACCTGGAGGAAATCGGCAAATTCTTAGAAAAGCACAACCTTTCGAGACTGAACCAGGAAGAAATAGAAAATATAAACCGACCAATCACAAGCACTGAAATTGAGACTGTGATAAAAAATCTTCCAACAAGGGCTTCCCTGGTGGCGCAGTGGTTGAGAGTCCGCCTGCCGATGCAGGGGACACGGGTTTGTACCCCGGTCCGGGAAGATCCCACATGCTGCGGAGCGGCTGGGCCCGTGAGTCGTGGCCGCTGAGCCTGCGCGTCCGGAGCCTGTGCTCTGCAACGGGAGAGGCCACAAGAGTGAGAGGCCCGCGTACTGCAAAAAAAAAAAAAAAATCTTCCAACAAACAAAAAGCCCAGGACCAGATGGCTTCCCAGGCGACTTCTATCAAACATTTAGAGAAGAGCTAACACCTATGCTTCTCAAACTCTTCCAAAATATAGCAGAGGGAGAAACACTCCGAAACTCATTCTACGAGACCTCCATCACCCTGATACCAAAACCAGACAAAGATGTCACAAAGAAAGAAAACTACAGGCCAATATCACTGATGAACATAGATGCAAAAATCCTCAACAAAATACTAGCAAACAGAATCCAACAGCACATTAAAAGGATCATACACCATGATCAAGGGGTGTTTATCCCAGGAATGCAAGAATTCTTCAAATACGCAAATCAATCAATATGATACACCCTATTAACAAACTGAAGGAAAAAAACATGATCATCTCAATAGATGCAGAAGAAGCTTTCGACAAAATTCAACACCCATTCATGATAAAAACCCTCCAGAAAGCAGGCATAGAGGGAACTTACCTCAACATAATAAAGGCCATATACGACAAACCCACAGCCAACATCGTTCTCAATGGTGAAAAACTGAAACCATTTCCACTAAGATCAGGAACAAGACAAAGTTGCCCACTCTTATTCAACATAGTTTTGGAAGTTTTAGCCACAGCAATCAGAGAAGAAAAAGAAATAAAAGGAATCCAAATCGGAAAAGAAGAAGTAAAGCTGTCATTGTTTGCTGATGTCATGATTCTACACATAGAGAATCCTAAAGACTCTACCAGAAAACTACCACAGCTAATCAATGAATTTGGTAAAGTAGCAGGATACAAAATTAATGCACAGAAATCTCTTGCATTCCTATACACTAATGATGAAAAATCTGAAAGAGAAATTAAGGAAACACTCCCATTTACCATTGCAACAAAAAGAATAAGATACCTAGGAATAAACCTACCTAGGAGACAAAAGACCTGTATGCAGAAAACTATAAGACAGTGATGAAAGAAATTAAAGATGGTACAAACAGATGGAGAGATATACCATGTTCTTGGATTGGAAGAATCAACATTGTGAAAATTTCACAATTTGTGTGGAAACACAAAAGACCCTGAATCGCCAAAGCAATCTTGAGAAAGAAAAATGGAGCTGGAGGAATCAGGCTCCCTGACTTCAGAGTATACTACAAAGCTACAGTAATCAAGACAGTACGGTACTGGCATAAAAACACAAATCTAGATCAATGGAACAGGATAGAAAGCCCAGAGATAAGCCCACGCACATATGGTCACCTTATCTTTGATAAAGGAGGCAAGAATATACAATGGAGAAAAGACAGCCTCTTCAATAAGTGGTGCTGGGAAAACTGGACAGCTACATGTAAAAGAATGAAATTAGAACACTCCCTAACACCATACACAAAAATAAACTCAAAATGGATTAAAGTCCTAAGCATAAGGCCAGACCCTATAAAACTCTTAAGAGGAAAACCTAGGCAGAACACTCTCTGACATAAATTACAGCAAGATACTTTTTGACCCACCTCCTAGAGAAATGGAAATAAAAACAAAAATAAACAAATGGGACCTAATGAAACTTCAAAGCTTTTGCATAGCAAAGGAAACCATAAAAAAGACGAGAAGACAACCCTCAGAATGGGAGAAAATATTTGCAAATGAAGCAAGTGACAAAGGATTAACCTCCAAAATTTACAAGCAGCTCATGAAACTCAATACCAAAAAAACAAACAACCCAATCCAAAAATGGGCAGAAGACCTAAATAGACATTTCTTCAAAGACATACAGATTGCCAACAAACACATGAAAGAATGCTCAACGTCACTAATCATTAGAGAAATACAAATCAAAACTACAATGATGTATCACCTCACACCAGTCAGAATGGTCATCATCAAAAAATCTACAAACAATAAATGCTGGAGAGGGTGTGGAGAAAAGGGAACCCTCTTGCACTGTTGGTGGGAATGTAAATTGATACAGCCACTATGGAGAACAGTATGGAGGTTCCTTAAAAAACTAAAAACAGAACTATCATACGACCCAGCAATCCCACTACTGGGCATATACCCTGAGAAAACCATAATTCAAGAAGAGTCATGTACCACATTGTTCACTGCAGCTCTATTTACCATAGCCAGGACATGGAAGCAACCTAAGTGTCCATCGACAGATGAATGGATAAAGAAGATGTGGCACATATATACAATGGAATATTAGTCACAAAAAGAAATGAAATTGAGTTATTTGTAGTGAGGTGGATGGACCTAGGGTCTGTCATACAGAGTGAAGTAAGTCAGAAGGAGAAAAATACTGTATGCTAACACATATATATGGAATCTTAAAAAAAAAAAAGTTCTGAAGAACCTAGGGGCAGGACAGGAATAAAACGCTAACGTAGACAATGGACTTGAGGACACGGGGGAGGGGGAAGGGTAAGCTGGGACAAAGTGAGAGAGTGGCATGGACATATATACACTACCAAATGTAAAACAGATAGCTAGTGGGAAGCAGCCGCATAGCACAGGGAGATCAGCTCGGTGCTTTGTGACCACCTAGAGGGGTGGGATAGGGAGCTTAGGAGGGAGACGCAAGAGGGAGGAGATATGGGGATATATGTAGATGTATAGCTGATTCACTTTGTTATAAAGCAAAACTAACACACCATTGCAAAGCAATTATACTCCAATAAAGATGTTAAAAAAAAAAAAATCTGGGATCTCAACCAAGGTTCTCTCCTGAACCCCCATCTGCTGTCATCCATTCCTGCCAACCACTTCTTTCAAAAGACTTGCAATTTCTCTTCCTTTGTGTTTCTACTCTACTGTGTCAACTCATATGCAGATGTTCCCACTAGCATCCTAATAGGTCTGCCCATCTCCAGTCTTTCCCCCAACCCCAGTTCTCCCTGCCTAATACCTTTACAGTCTTCTCAGAGCACAGTATCTTCCTGAGCTCTCCCCTTGGTTTGCAAACTGTTCCCCAGGGAACCCCCAGGGGGTGCCTATAGTGCTGCCAGTGGTGGGCGTGGGGGACGGGTGTCTAGGTGAGGTCCTGCACCAATGTCAACAAAGCATCTCTCATACTATGTATAAAATAGGTAACTAATGAGAACCTACTGTATAGCACAGGGAACTCTACTCAGTGCTCTGTGGTGACCTAAATGGGAAGGAAATCCAGAAAAGAGGGGATATATGTATACGTATAGCTGATTCACTTTGCTGTACAGTAGAAACTAACACAACACTGTAAAGCAACTGTACTCCAATAAAAATTAATTTAAAAAAAAGCATCTCATTTTTCATGTGTCTGACGTGTTGAGTTTCCACATAATTTTTCATTTGAAGAGCTTGATGGTTATAAAAGTGGGTGAAAACCAGTAGCTTATAGGGCAGAGTTAAGTCCAATAGGTTCTCTGCCCCAAGAGGCCTTTCTATTCCTTCTCAAACGTTCCCCCTGATCCCCAACATACCACCTGAGGCAGGTCTCCAGAACACACTCGTACCCCATATATTTCTATGACCCATTCAAGCCAACTTGAAACAGGAGGGAAGGGGGCAGGGCACAACCTTTAAAAGAATGACACAGCCATTGAGGACACAACATCAACTGGTTAGAACCAACTAGGTCCAATATGGTAGAAGATTCGACTTCCAGTGGACCTTGAGCCTCATTATATGCTCATTGGAATACATCAGCATATGCTAACTGACACACCCACCAGTGCCATGACAGTTCTGAGGCTAACCATAAAAGGTCAAAAAGTGGGCTGTGGTACAATTCCTGGAAATCTCCACCCCTTCTCCACAATATGCATAGTTGGAACAATCCTCCCACTCATTAGCCTATGAAATTACCCAGCCCGTAAAAACGAACCGCCCCATATTTCGGGGCCTCTCGCCTTCTGAGAAGGCCCACACTCTGTCTACGGAATGTGTTTCTCTCTAAATAAGTCCACTTCTTACCTATCACTTTATTTCTCACTGAATTCCTTCTGTGAGGGGACATAAAAGAACCTGAGCTTCATTAAGTCCGGAGACCAGGTGTGTGATCTCAATTAAAAGACACTGGGTTCAAGTGCCAATCTGGATTGTGTGGTTTCAGATTCTGTTCCCCTCTGCTGAAATGCCCTGCTCCCATGTTCTCTTTGCCTATTCAACTCCCATCCATCCTTTATGGTTCAACTCAAATCCCAGATCTTTTTCTGGTCACTCCTACACTGGAACCTCTCCCCACTCTGAATTTGGTAATTCCTGTATAGTACAGTCTATTTGGTAATTCCTGTATAGTACAATTTGGCAGCTGATCGTACTATGTGATGTTTCCTGATCTGATGTCTTACACCTTTAATTCACTTTCCATAGGTGTGTGTCTTACCTTTCCAAAGGGCAGAAACCCCATGTAGGCAGAGACTAAAGGTGACTCCCCTCCCAGAATTTAGCCAAGTTCACTGTACACAAAAATTGTTGCCATTATTCTACTAAGTGATGGTGTAAAGTAGCAGAAGTGCTACCTGCATATCATAAACAGAATTATTTCACACAGTAGGATTTCTAAAAAATTCTCTTAGTAGACATAATTCTCTTACAAAGGAACTAGCCTATATAGTAAGTAACATTCCTTCTTCCACTATCATCTCAGATAAAAACTTAAAAATCTTTAAAAATGGAAACAAAATTACAAATCTCATCTTTGATGGTAAGTAATACGTGGGGTAATTTGGATTACTCTTTTCTGTGATTTTTTGATTACGTAGGAATATATAAATAACTAGATAAGTACACGTACATTTTTGATAACATGGAATGCATGTTTGAGTATACCGAAGACATTCTGCCTGAAGCCTGGGCTACAATTTCAGATGCATACAGCTCATGATACATCTTATGAACAGATGCAAAGGTGTTTATCATTATCTTTGTGCTACACAGTTTCTAATTTTACATATGAAAACCAAGGCATCATTCAGCATAAAGTACATTATTTGCATGATATATTTGCATTTGTAAAACACCCACATTTACTTTTACTGCTTAATGGGCCTGGTTAAAATGGGCCACTCTATATAAATGGAGCACACTGGTTCCCAACTCAATGGTGCTGATAAGAAAACGACTCCTTTTAGATGCAAATGAACCTACTAATCACAATTAAAATGGTGGAGTTGAGGAAAGCTGAGCAGCTGTTCCAAGAGCTACAAGTCTAGGGCCAGTTTGGTTCCAGCTTAATCTCAGGAGCAGCCTGGGACTCCCCAGCGGACAACTGCCCAGGGGCCAATGGGATAAACTTAGCTTTTTCAAAGGTGGTTGGAAGAGGTTAGAGGTAGCTCCCGAATCTGGGCTGACTGTGCTACTGTGGTCATCCGTCCAGTTCAAAGGACATAAGTGGTGCAGAAGGGAGGAGGATTGCGTTTGTAAGACTCACAGAGGAAAGGCAAGACACAAAAAATTAAGTAACTGAGGCATCCCTTTGAAACGGTGTAGTCGCTATGGAAAACAGTGTGGTGGTTCCTCAAACAATTACACATAGAATTACCACAGGATCCAGTCCACTTCTGGGACTATACTCAAAAGAACTGAAAGCAGGAACTCAAAGAGTTGCTTGTACCCCCATGTTCACAGCAGCCTTATTCACAACAGGTAAAGAGCGGAAGCGACCAGAGTGTCCATCGATGCATGAATGGATAAAGAGTACCTGGTAAATACATACAATGGAATATTATTCAGTCTTAAAAGAAGAAGGAAATTCCAACACATACTATAACACAGATGAACCTTGAGGACATTATGCTAAGTGAAATAAGCCTGTCACAAAAAGACAAGTACTCCATGATTCTGCTTATATAAGGTACCTAGAGTAGTCAAATTCATGAAAGGCAGAAAGTAGAATGGTGGTTGCCAGGGTCTGCGGGGAGGAGGGAATGGGGCGTTGTTGTTCAATGGTTACAGAGTTTCAGTTTTGCAAGATGAAGTTAGTTCTGAAGATGGATGGTGGGGACGATTGCACCACAATGTGAATGTACTCAATGCCACTGAACTGTACACTTAAAAATAGTTAAGATGATAAATTAATATTATGTGGATTTTACTATAACTAATGAGAACCTACTATATATAGCACAGGGAACTCTATTCAATGCTCTGTGGTGACCTAAATGGGAAGGAAATCCAAAGAAGAGGGTATATATGTATACGTATAACTGATTCACTTTGCTGTACAGTAGAAACTAACACAACATTGTAAAGCAACTATACTCCAATAAAAATTTTAAAAAATAAAAACAAATAGTAGCTAACTAGCTAGCTAGATAAGTAAATAAATATGCAGCTATTCCCTAATGGCCAGCCAGACACTCACGTAGGGCAGGTGGAGCTTCTGCTCCAGCAATAAGAGCTGGGTTGCCCACCTTCCTTTCTCTGACTCATCCATTCATTGAATAACATGTCTTTACACCTGCTATGGGGACACAGCAATGAAGAAACTATACTGTCCTCCAAGAGGCAGGGTCATGGCTGGCTAAACAGATAAAATAAAGAATCCATGGTTGTTCAGAGAATGACACACAGCTCTGGATCCTACTGCCCTTGGGTCCCTCAATTACTAAGCCATGAATCTGGACACTAGCAACTTCTGGACAACAACCCTCTTTTTGGGCAGAAACCATGGACAATTCCTCTCTTCCATGAGGCCTACCCTGATTTGATCTTTATCTGTCCCTTGTTTGAAGCCTGGCAGCCCCGCCATCAACACACAGACTTCAACACCAACTGTCCTGCCAGTTCTCCAGCTGCCTCCCCGGGGAAACTACAGACCCCCCCAAAAGTGTCATCCATCTTGCTGGGTGCTCAGCACAGGGCATGGTACCTAGTACTTGCTCGATAAACACTGACTATTATCCCAGCCCAGAGAGCAGCCCCTCAATACACCCTTAGGTGCATTCCTGGAGGGTTGAAACCTGGAGGCTTTGTCATGGAATTTCTCTATCTCAGGGTCACTGCCCATGAATACAGACACCAAGACCCTTCAAGGAGCAGCTTGGATGAGGGTGCAGGTCTGGGATGCAGTGACCTAGGGTGGCACAGGGACAGTGTGGCCCTCTGGCCATGCTGGGCTGCAGGGGCATTGAGACTGAGGAACCCCAGCCCTTCTCTCCTTCCCTTGACAGCGGTTTTGTGGCGATCTTGAACAATTGTGCAAAGAGGCTCCAGCTTAACAGGTGAAACCAGTTGGGGACCTGAAACAGTATCATGTAGCTGGAGACAAGTGACCTTTCCCCAAAATCCTCTCCTTTAAGAGGATCACCTCTTGAGCGAAAATATCATTTTGTTTTGAACTCAATATCATTTTGCCTTGAAATCCTTGGGCCACCGCCTGTCACCAAGAAGCAGGAAGGGTCGGCCACACTCCTATCTTCTGTCCCAGGCCTGAAGGGTTGTTCTGAGGCTGTCACAACCATGCACTGCACAATACAGATAATGTTAATAACGTTACCCATCGCCATTCCATTGCACTAATACAGCTTTCAGGGAAAAACCTCAGTAACAGAGACAAAAGTCACTATGACCTATTTATCTTTCAGGCTTGTGGAGATCAAGAGATATAAACGTTTAGTCGAAGTTTTGGACACAGTTTGATTCCCAGTACTCCCTACAATGCTGAAAACTGGTCCCAGACAAGAAAATGACCTATTTGTGGCAAAGCTGTGGTTTACTTTGACAATTCATTTTCTCCCTTTGAGGGCCAGTCCCACCCCCGGGCTCCACCGAGAAGATGAGAGACATAAATGCTGATTTTGGAAAGCTGATGCTGTAGAGCTGGACATCTCCATCTACACGTTCTATCAAGGGTACCAAATCCAGGCATTCAAATGCTGAAGTTGTACATAACAGAAGTTGTTTTCTTTCTTTCTTTTAATATTTCTCCTATGGTTTATTGGATCTAGTTATGGTTGGCTTTGAAGTGACAAAAAGCAATTTTCCATTTCCAGAAGGTAATCTCTTACATCTACCAAGGCAACAGATACTGTGATTGGCATCAGCGTCTAAACTATGCCTTTGTCCTAATACTTCCAACTGAGCATAAAGAACTGGCTCTACCTTCAAAGATGCGCCCTCCACTCCTTCCTCTCCCCGTGATCCCTCGCCACCTCCCTCACCACCTGTACCAAGCCGTGACTTGCCTGTGACTCTCTTATTCTCAAATCGTCCCATGTGGACCCGGAGCCCCAATCAGGAAAACCAGAGAAGAAATGACTGGAAAACCCAAGAGGACTGGTCCTCTTCCCACACCATGTGGGCTAGAGCTTATATAACTGACTCTTCACCTAAAACTTCACACCCATTGGATTCTTCTAGAAAACCTACAGAAACACCCACTCCTCTCCTTAAAAGACAATGAAGCAGTTAGGGAGTTTGGGATTGACATGTACACACCGCTGCTATATTTCAAATGGAACCAACAAGGACCTAGTGTACGTCACAGGGAACTCTGCTCAATATTATGTAACAATCTAAATGGGAAAAGAATTTGAAAAAGAACAGATACATGTATATGTATAACTGAATCACTTTGCTGTACACGTGAAACTAACACAACATTGTTAAACAACTATACTCCAATATAAAATAAAAATTAAAAAAAAAAGACAAAGGAGCAAATAATGTTGCTAAACTTCCTTAACAGTATTAAAGTCAGGAGAATATAGTTTCAGAACAGTAATGTTACTTCTTGGCCACAGTTACAGAGATGGGGGTGTGAGGATTGCGCTTTACACAGTTCCATGGTACATGGTGACTGGTGGGAACATTTCTTCCTGGGTAAAAACAGTCAGTGTAGCTGTGTGAGAGGTTTTTTGTTTTGCTTTGTTTTGTTCTGGACTTCCCTCTTCTCTGACTTACCACAACTGAAGCGAAGCCTGAAGCGTATTCAGGAAACCCTTAGCTTCCTGAAAACTTTGGGAGAACTCGACTCCCATGTGTAGACCTGGTGCCTGGTCATCATGCTCTCCTGGGAGTCTCCACTGATCACACACAGCACACGCTTCACGTCCAAGGCTCACAGCATCCTCATTGGTGCCACCTGGCCTGAGAGCTCCTGAAGGACACGAGCCATGCCCCTGACTTGCTCGCAGAGCCCAGCACTGAATCTGGCCGGAAGAGGTCTTCCCACAGTGTCACCTCTGCACCTTCCACTGCCCTCCTTTCAAGGCAAAGCCCCGCGGAGTCACGTGCCACCCAGTTTCAGGACCACTGTCCCAGGCTTAGCCTTTCTTGGGACAACGCTTTACGTTTAGGGCACCCTTATCGCACGTATGTTAAGTAATTGCCACCACTTCATCTCCGCAGATGTACGGACTTTCATTAGCGGTGACTCCATTGAATTTTTGTGAAATTCAGTCAATCGTGTGTTCAAAACCACTCCCTGGGCTCCCTGTGGGTTGTGTCACTCCCAATTTTCCTAGCTCTAAGCGACTGGCTCAGCCTGCTCCAGCTTCATCTCCTACCATCCCTTGTCTTGTTTTTGCTTGTTTGTGTTTATTTGTTTGTATTTTTTTTGGTTTTCGCTCTGGCAACACCAAGTTGCTCATGGGCTCCCGAACACACCAGAATGCCTCTCACCTCTGTCTTTGCTCACTCAGCTGCCACGCTTGAAACACCTCTCCCTCTATTGTCCTCTTTGCAAACTCTGATGCGTTCTCGAAAATTCTGCTCTTCCGATATCTCCTTCTTGTCTTCATCCATGCCCGGAGCACATCCGGCTCTCCCATGCTGTTCTCTCCACGTATCACCCTGTATTGTAATCTATTTGTTTATGCGGCTAGACCATGAACTCTGGGAGGATGACGGCAACTCTTCTATGAGTCTAAAGTTCTCAGTAGCTGGCACGGAGCAGATGTTCAGTAAATGTCTGCTGAAAAAAACTAGCCTGGGGGCTTCCCTGGTGGCGCAGTGGTTGAGAATCTGCCTGCTAATGCAGGGGACACGGGTTCGAGCCCTGGTCTAGGAGGATCCCACATGTTGCGGAGCAACTAGGCCCGTGAGCCACAACTACTGAGCCTGCGCGTCTGGAGCCTGTGCTCCGCAACAAGAGAGGCCGCAATAGTGAGAGGCCCACGCACCGCGATGAAGAGTGGCCCCCGCTTGCCACAACTAGAGAAAGCCCTCGCACAGAAACGAAGACCCAACACAGCAAAAATAAAAAAATTAATTAATGTCAAAAGAAAAAAAAAAACTAGCCTGATGAAGTCTACAGAGCTGGTATCAGGATCCTCATTTTGCAGCTAAGGACACAATTCAGAAAGGTGAGGTCACGAGGGCCCTGCAGCTAGTAAGTGACTCATGTTCTTTCCCCTGTACCATGACGTTGATATAACCCAACTCTCATTTCCTGTTATCTCTGGAGTTTTGTGACCTACAGGAAATAAAAGTTTACTGGATGCTTCTGAGCATCTATACATAGCCTTCTTTTCAGAATGGACACCTAGAAGGACAGTCCTATAATTCACCATTATCAGTGCATCTAGTTTAACTCAGAGCCCAGGCAGCCAAGCACTAAATTAACATTACTCTTCTCTGCAGAGGTGATGGGGCTCTGAACACGCACAAGACGCCTGCATAACTTTGAAGAAGAGATTTACACACCTCTTTGTCTCCCATAGAAATGGACTCAAGAGCTGCAGCAGTGCATAAATGATCCTTTCTTTCCACTGTTTATAGTTGAAAGCAGCCGTTTTCAGCTTCTTGCCGGTGATCACTCCACTAAAAATAGCTTTGATGCTGTCACATGCAAACTTAGGCAGAACCTGAAAGCATTCCCCTTTTAGTTCTGAGCAGGTTCAACTTTAAGAGAGGCAGCTGTTAACATACTCCAGCGTGTTTACATGATGCTGAAGTAGTTTGGCTCGTAGTGAAAAAAAGAAAAACACTAAAAAGGGACAGAAATGGGTTTGCAGCCTCTGGTGACAACACTTCTTTCTGCTGAACTGGAGCCCCAGGAGAACAGTGGGGTTGGCAGGGAAAACGCCCAGCTTCAAGGGGAAACTGACTGAAGCACAACTGTGGAGAAGACAGGAGAGAGACTGCTTCCTACGATGTGAGATTCCCGACTATGCTTGAGGTACGGGTGGGGAAGTGGCCAAGAAAATGGTACTTTTAGAGAAGAGAACTTATAAAGGAGGGGTACTTTTCTATCTTGTAGAGAACATCAAAGAGCTGTTTTTAGAAATCAAGGAAACATATTCAACATCTTGGCCATGCCTTGGATGCCTCATATTGGTTCACTGGGCAACCGGACCCAAACTGAAGGCAAAGCAGAGCATGGGCTTGGGAACTAGAGGAAACCTGAACTTTCATCCCAGCTCCTCCCCTTCTGGCCCAAATGACCTGCTGTGTCTTCCCTATCTTCCACCCAGGGTACGAGGATTAAGTGAGAAAACGTACGCCAAAGAGCCTGGTGAGGTGGGCGACCCCTAACAGACAATCAACAGTGTCCTTTAGAAACATGTGACCAGAAGAAAGAGTGCCTGGGGTCAAGTCTGGAATACAGCAGTTTCATTAAAAAAAAAAAAAAGCATCCATCAAATAAATTGTGTTTTTTTCTTCCTTCTTAATTCTAATGTCCAAAGGATGACTCACACCATATTTGCTTATGAAGTGAGAATTCATTTTCCAAGGTTTTTGTCCTAGAAAATTTGCACGGAGGCTGGCTGAGCTTCAGGGGGACAAGGGCTCTGGCTGCCACAGGACTTATCACAGGTGCTGGGTGCTCGCTTGCGGGCCACTAGGAGATGGAGACCAAGGTCAAGGATGGCGAAGTGGTGGCACCTGCCCATGAGCCAGGGTCCTCACTTGGGACGCTTATGCTGGAACTCCACATACATTTCACAACCCATAACTTAACAAAAACCTCAGATTATTTTATGGAGACCTGGAGAAAACAACGCCTCTATTACATCACCGTCCCATTCTATGAGCTTCGGTGCTGTGAGCAGACGTCTGACTCAAGCACAAGAATGAACAGGCTCCCTAAACACACCATAAATTTTAGCTGCACCTCAAGGTTATATTAGTGGAGGAATTTATCAGCTAAGTTGCATGTATTTGAACAACAGAACAGACTTTATAAACTGCTGTATCTTTAACACTCATTTCTGGGTTAACAAGACAAAAGAATTTACAGTTACTGCCAACGGCTTGCTGGCAGCTAATACCCCCGATTAGCCGTTGCCTAGCAACAGTCAAGCATGCTTCCTCCCAAATCAGGAAGAACCACTGCTAAATCTAGACTAATTACAAAATGGGACAAATATTTAAAAGCTTTATATTTATTAAGGATTTGGGGAGGGCATCCTAATAAGAATGATTTCTATTAAACAAATTTAACTAAATACAACACAAATCTGTCTTTGTTTCGTTGTCCCACGTTATGCAGATCATTTTAGGAAAACTGGATGTTTTTGCATCTTTCCTAGTTTCTCCAAAGATTGTACTAAACAAAACCATGTGCTTTTTATTTATTTATTTTTTATACAGAAGGTTCTTATTAGTTATCTATTTTACACATTAGTGTATATATGTCAATCCCAATCTCCCAATTCATCCCAGCACCACCACCCACCCCCTTTCCCCCCTTGGTGTCCATACATTTGTTCTCTACATCTGTGTCTCACCATGTGCTTATATTTTGTAGAAGCACGTCTTTTGCTTACTGGTCTAAGAATAAGGATGAAATGAAGCGCCAGAGACACCTAAGCCTTTTAAAATATACGTATCTGCAAAGAAATTAGGAGGCTACCATCACAATTCTCACAACTCTTACAGAGATATCTGGATGGAAAGCGCAGCAGCTTTCTACCTTCATTTCCTACGTTTGCCTGCATTCTCGAGTCCCTCTATTTCAAGAGCCACTCAGAGTTCTCTGCGTGGAGAATGAGCCCAGAGTTGTTTCAGAGTCCACCATGCTGGCCTCCCTGCCGTAAAGGCTATTTTGCTGACAAAGTTCTGAGCAATCAGAGTTCTAAAGTCAAGAGACCTGGCTTCATCCCCTAGAGTGGAGACAGGAGGATCAGGACAGCCCAAAACACATGCACACGCACGCACACGCATGCACGTACACACACGCACGCACACGCACACGTGTGAGCACCAGCGTTTGGCCCCCTTTCACATGCAAATGTAAAAGGATTTCATATGTAGGAATATTCTCCCCAAAAGACAAGACACCAACCTCAAAGGCAGTATAGGAACTGAACAGGGGTCTGCAAACTATGGGCCAAACCACACTGCCCCAGAGGTAAGAATGGCGTTTACATTTTTAAGTGGTTGAAATAAAAAATGAACTATGAAATCCAAATTGCAGGTCCTTCACTTATGTGTATGTCTGCTTCGTGTTAACATTTAGTATTTGGCCTTTTACAATGAAAGTCTGCAGATCTCTGAAGTGGAATAAAGACCAGGGACATTTTAGTTCTTGAAAAAGAAATTGATTTTGGATTAACTTTAAACGTGACCAAAACAAAGCAAATGAGCCATTTCCCACCAAATGGCCTTGAGTCCGGGCTGCTTCGTGAAGGCACTACCAAAATTTCCAGAAAACAGTTCCTGTGGAATGCTAATTTAATTAGAATTAAATTTAATCATCGTTACTTGGAATCTTTTTGATTTCAGCTAACCAACCCTCCCTCCCCTACCACACACACAAATTCTCTTCAAAATGTTTTTCTTAGATTGTTTCTCCTGTATCTTGTTATTAGTGGAACAATCTGAGTAACTCATCAGATGGTCTATGTAAATCTACACCATTTTCTAAACGGAAATAATTTTATTATTAAAAACAAACATGAGTACTGTTTTTGGGTCTGAGGAGAATATGGAATTAATTATATTTTGTGTGTAAATAAGCCTGCCCACCAGACAGTGCTGCACCGTCCATGAACTTTGTTAGAAAGTGCTGATCCAGATTAAAACATGGATATGCTGCTTCACTCAAGTCTGAAACAGCCCAAGGACTCTTCGCTTTTGCTACCCTCCCTTGGGTTCTCCATTTACCAAGCCACAGTATTTCCTTGAAGCTCACTGGCAGCCTGCACTTCTGTTTATACTTTAGAGACACATGTTTTGCATCATATTACAGCCCACGGTTTTTGTACAACCGTGGTTTTCACCATCGAACCATCCTTCCAAATTCCACTATCATCCAAAGCTTAGAAAAAGTGCCATTCTTCCAAGCCTTCCAGAATCACTTACAATAAACCCTAAAGCAATCTTCCATTAATCAAAACGCAAGTATGTGCCAGATAGAAGCAACTTTTGGACACTCCGCACATGACATAAGAAAGAGGAAAGACCTTCAAGTCTGGTCACTATTTAAGATAATGACAATTTTGGAAGAAGAGCACAAGAATAATTATCAAAATAAAAATTGTATTTATGCCCCTGACCCAGAATTAGCTCTTCTAAAATGAACTTGAATCTTCTGGAATTACCTCAGGTTGCGCTACACTGTTCCCTGCAGATGGACACAGTTGTAGGGTCACGAAGGTCCCCAGTTTTCTCTGAAATTAATCCTAGTATTTTCAGGCTGAAGTGGGTAAAATGTGTGATTGGGGACACCTGGTGAACTTGGTGGTCTGCTTGTGCTTCTGGTCCACACTCTCCTCAGGAAGATGCCCTCCTCAGCACACGGAGCCAGGGTGGTCATGCTTTACATCAATGGCCATGGCTGACGGGGCCGGGGTAGAACCTGACCCAGGTTCTGGGTCTAAGGGACATCAGTTTTAGGTGACCCTTAATCTACTTGGCCTAGCTCAAAACGAGGAGCTGAGCCATTCAGAGTCCTCAGGCCTGGAATTATAAGAATAGAAGCAGAAGTACACACACATATAAATTAAGCTTGTTAATGTGATGGATGATATCGATTTTTGAATGTTGAACCACTGTTGCATACCTAGAATAAATCCCACTTGGCCATGGTTTATAGTTCTTTTTATACATAGTTGGATTTTATTTGCTAATATTTTGTTAAGGATTTTTGCATCTATGTTCATGAGTGATACTTGTCTGTAATTTCCTTTTCTTGTAATATCTTCATCCATTTTTGGTATTAAGGTAATGCTGGCCTCAGAACCAGTTATGAAGTATTTCCTCTGCTTCTATCTTCTGAAAAAGACTGGCAAGAATTAATATAGTTTCTTTCTTAAATGTTTGATAGACTTCATCAGTGAACCCATCTGGGCCTGGGGTTTTCTGTTTGAGAAGGTTATTAGTTATTGATTCAACTTCTTTAATAGACTGAGGCCTATTCAGATTGTCTGTTTCAGATTGTCTATTTCTTCCTGTGTGAGTTTTGGCAGATTGTATCTTTCAGGGAATTGGTCCATTTAATCTGGGTTATAAAATTTGTGGGCAAAAAGTTGTTCATAATACTCCTTTATGATCCTTTTTAATTTCCATGGGATCTGTAGTGATGTTCCTTCTTTCATTTCTAATATTACTAATTTGCATCCTCTCTTTGTTCTTCTTAGTTAGCCTGGCTAGAGGCTTCTCAATTTTATTGATCTATTCAAAGAAACAGCTTTTGGTTTTAGTGATTTTTCTCTACCGATTTTCTGTTTTCAACTTCATTGATTTCTATGCTCATCTTTTTTCTTCTGCTTACTTTGGATTTAATCTTCTCTTCTTTTTCTAGTTTCCTAAGGTGGAAACTTAAGATTTTAGATCTTTCTTCTTTTCTAGTATATCCTTTTGATGTTGTAAATTTCCATCTAAGCACTGCATCCCACAAATTTTGATAAGTTGTGCTTTCGTTTTCACTTAGTTCAAAATATTTTACAATTTCTCTGTTCTGTTTTAAAATTTCTCTTAAGAGTTCTTCTTTGACTCGCGTTAGCCATCAGTGTGTTGTTTAATCTCCCCACAGTTTGGCATTTTCCAATTAACTATCTTGGTGAACATTCCATGTGAGTTTGAGAAGAACGTGTAACCTGGTATGGTTGGATGAATTAGTCTATGGATGTCCATTGTATCCAGTTGGTTGATGGTGCTGCTGAGTTCAACTATGTCCTCACTGATTTTCTGCCTTCTGCATCGGTCCATTTCTGAGAAAGAGGTGTTGAAGTCTCCAGCTGTAACAGTGGATTTATCTATTTCTCTTTGCAATTCTATTAGTTTTTGCCTTACATAGTTTGACACTCTGTTGCTAGGCACAAACACGTTAAAAGTACGTCTTCTTGTAGAACTGACCCATTTATCATTATGTAATGCCCTTCTTTATCCCTGATCATTTCCTTTGCTTTGAAGTCTGCTTTGTCTGAAATTAATATAGTTACTCCTGCTTTCTTTCCGTACATTTTCCTCCATCTATTTACCTTTAATCTATGTGTGTCTTTATATCTAAAGTGGGTTTCTTGTAGACAACACGTCGTTGGGTCTTGTTTCTTAATTCACTCTGCCATTATCTGCCTTTTCACTGGTGCATTCACACTACTCACATTCGAAGTGATTACTGATACAGTTGGATTAATATCTAGCCTATTGGTTCGTGTTTTCTATTCACTGCCCTTGTTCTTATTTTTGTCTTCCACTTTTTTCCTGCTTTTTGAGGTTTTAATGGAATGCTTTATATAATACCATTTTCTCTCTTCTTTTAGCGTATCAGTTACACTTCTTTTTTTTTTTACTTTTTAAGTGGTTGTCCTTTGCTCCTTATATTTAAGAGCCCAAACTAAAAGACCAGGTTTGAGGCCCTCCCTCCAATTTCACCCCTTATAAGCCCTTGCGCCTCACTAGGCCTTCTCCTCTGATAAGTGTAAGGGTTGGACTTGCATTCTCTACAGCCACTGTGGACTCACATTCTGGAAGCCCACTCCTGTGTTTTCAAAGGGCACCTAGCACCACCACCTCACGTTACAGTCTAGAAAACTGATTGGGAGAGGTTTTGCATAGCCCTGCACTGATAAGGAGCAGAGGGAGACCAGGTCACTGCTGTTTCCATTACATAGGCTGCCTCTGTTATGAGACTTAAAAATTTATTTTAAAAGGGTAGGGGGAATTCCATTAAAAAGCTCATGCTTTAAGCAAAGGAAAAGGAATTAAATAACACCTTCATTAACTGGGCACAGCTAACCATTTCAGTAACAGCAAAACCCAAGCAAGAGTGGGGAGAGATGCACTTTGGCCGAGGGTCAGGGTGGGCTCACGGGCAATGTGCCTCCTGGGTGTGCCATCTATCCCCCTACAGCCAGCAGATGCTGGGTCCTTGGAGAGTGAGTCCCACAGTGGTTGCTGAGGAACCATTTTCTGGCTTAATACTGAAATGGCAGGCTGGAAGCTCACCTCACTCATTAAAAAGACAGGAACCCCACCAAGGTCTGCCAAGAGTCACCGATGGCCCTGGCGTCCCCAGGCTCTGCAGATGGTCCACAGTCACAGAATTTACCTGAAAAGGGGATTCTCTTGTCTTCAAGTCACCAGACCCAGGGCAAGCCCTGTTCTCTAAACATAGCTCCCATTCCGAGCCTGATGTCACGAACTTTTTTTTTTTTTTTTAACATCTTTATTGGGGTATAATTGCTTTACAATGGTGTGCTAGTTTCTGCTTTATAACAAAGTGAATCAGCTATACATATACATATATCCCCATATCTCCTCCCTCTTGCGTCTCCCTCCCACACTCCCTATCCCACCCCTCTAGGTGGTCACAAAGCACCGAGCTGATCTCCCTGTGCTATGCGGCTGCTTCCCACTAGCTATCTGTTTTACGTTTGGTAGTGTATATATGTCCATGCCACTCTCTCACTTTGTCCCAGCTTACCCTTCCCCCGCCCGTCACGAACTTTTCTCACAGGGAAAATAAAGCGCCATGAACGTGGACGTGGTAGACACTTGCTCACATTCCCGGCCAGCCAGAATTTATTCCCTCTTCTTCCAGTAATCACTCCCCAAATTGCCTTGGGTGCCAGTCCTCCCCTAGTGCAGGGTGAGCATAAGTCAGAAACATGTACACCATCCCCTGCTACAGTTACTGGTCGTTAGGCGGATGGCAGTCAGACCTACATTTTGGAGTAGGAGATCCTTTCTTTTTTCCACTGGTCTTGACCTTCAAGGATTCATGTCAGGTTGGGCAGCCATCTGCCTCCACCAGGTGAAAGCCTGACTGAGAATGGAACCGACACAGAGAAGAAAAGCCAAAGGGTGGAAAGTGAGGAACCATGACTGTGTGACCCACGGAACAACCTCAGCCTGAAGTGAGACCTACTCTTGGACTCTGTAGTCGCAGAAACCTAACAGATTTCCATTTGTTCTGAAGCCATTCCAAGTCAAATTTTCTCTCAATTGCAAATTTAGTACCAACTGATACACCGATAATTCAGATGGAGATGAAGCTCAAAGTTCCTTCTCCCACTTCCTTTAAGAAAAGGGTCTGCCATGCAAATGAAGTTTACAGACAGGGCTGAAGAGAGAAATGTGCTTTCACTAGAGAAAAGTCACTGCTGGCACTCGAGCACCACAGACACCATTATTAACTGCTAACAAGAGAGTTTCACCTATTCTTATTTGGGGCTGGATGGCCGTCCTAGACTTGACAACTCTTTAGTAAGCATCTAGCCAACAAGAGAAATCCTACAAGTTTCCATCTTTAAAAATGAGCTGTATGGTAATCCAAAGAGTATAGCCCTAGCATAAGACTAGACAGAGAACTCAGTGAGAGTCTAGAAAGAGAACGAAGCGTTGGGACGAAACAAGTATACTATAAACGCAGCATTTCCAATCCCAGGGACGGGGATCTGACAGTAGTCCAAAGGCGTCAAAAATGAGCATGAGGACTTAACGAAAAACTGGGCCTTGAGAAAAATACAGCTGGCCAAAAAACACGGGGAAGGGTGTCCACCTCAGCAATAAGGAAAGAAAGGAAAATCAAGGCAAAAAATCTCTACCAGTTGGATTAGCAGGTATTTGAAAGATTGACAAGACTAAGGGATGGCAGAATAGTCAAAGTGTTGGCAGGACTATAAATTGATACAACTTGGGGAAGGGGTGGGGAGAGAAACTTGGATATACATGCATTTCTAAAATGCCTATCTCCTGGGTCCAGCAATTCTGCTTCTAGGAGTTAATCAATACGCACCAGAGGCTATTGATAAAGAGCCCAGGCCCTCGTATAGAACAGACCCTTCCAAATCCCACCCACCCCTTACTGACTGTGGAACACTAGGCAAGTTACTTACCATCATTCAATTTTAGTTCTGCATTTGTAACACGGGGATAAGTGAGCACCTAGGCTGCTAAACGTGCATTTAGGTACTTAGCACAGTCCAGGCAGAAAGAAAGTGCCACGACTGTTACAAGCGCTGGTGGTGATGTCCCATCCACAGCCTCAGAACCAGGGGTTGCCCCCCACCTCCTCCAGCCACTATGAGGGCTACACAAATACCTCACACCCTGCACCTCCTCCAGAACTGCCCTTGGCTTAGGGCCATGAGAGGCCTTCAAGTTACAGGCTGACAGCACCCCCAGACCAAAGAGGGGCAACTCTGCCAGGGTGATTACACTCCAATCGGGCCGAGACTAAATTTGAGGACTTCTCTGCTCAGTTCCTTACTCATCCTGTTTCCCTCACTCCTTTTCCCGTGAGAACACCTTTTTAGTAAATCGCTTTTACCCAAATCCCCCTCTTGGGCTCTGCTTCTGCAGAATTCAGCCTAAGACCCAAATGTTATGATTTTTATTTCTAGGCAAGGGGGCAAAAGTATAAGTCTCACCCTGCTTACTGAGGCACGGTTAGAATATCAAGAAATGGAAAACAATTTAAATGTCCAACCACAAGTAGGTAAATCTATACAAGGCCACACACACTATGCACATAGTAAAAAAGAGTACTTCCTGTCAATATGAATTGACAAGAGAAGATGTACATGGCAGTGTGCAGTAAAAATGCACATTACAAAGTAGCACCGTATGATCCCTTTATAAATATAGTTTGGGTGGGTAAAGGGATATGTTAAAAGATGTTCAACACTCATGTTCATAGCAGCATTATTCACAATAGCCAAGAGGTGTCAGTAACTCAAGTGTCCATTTACAAAGGAATGGATTAACAAACTATATATACATATATTGATACGTATATATAATGGAATATCATACAAAAAGAAATCCTGACACATGCTACAACATGGATGAACCCCAAAGACAGTATTCTAAGTGAAGTAAGCCAGACACCCACAAAAAAGACACATATTGTGTGATTCTATTTATATGAGATACCTAAGTAGTCACATTCGCAGGCAGGAAGTAGAAGGTAGAATGGCGGTTGCCAAGGGCCGAGGAGAGGATGAAACAGGGAGCTGATGTTTAATGGGTATAGTGTCGGTTCTGCAAGACGAAAAAGTTCTGGAGACTCTGGTTGTACAACGTGTACATACTTGCTGCCACTGAACTTTACACTTAAAAAGAGTTAAGACAGGGCTTCCCTGGTGGCGCAGTGGTTGAGAGTCCGCCTGCCGATGCAGGGGACACGGGTTCTTGCCCCGGTCCGGGAAGATCCCACATGCCGCGGAGCGGCTGGGCCCGTGAGCCATGGCCGCTGAGCCTGCGCATCCGGAGCCTGTGCTCCGCAACGAGAGAGGCCACGACAGTGAGAGGCCCGCGTACCACAAAAAAAAAAAAAAAAAAAGTTAAGACAGTGAATTTTATGTTATGTGCATTTTACTACAATTAAAATTTTTTTCATAAATGTTAACAATCTGGAAATAAGGGTACTTTTATTGAGTTCTTTATACTCTTTCATTGTTTGACCATTCTACATGAGTATGTACTAAGTTCATAATCAGAAAATACAAAAAAGCTATTTTAATTCTGGAAAAAGATAAATACACTTTGAAAAGATGGTATACTTCTACTACCCTAGGCCGGTAATCCATATAAGTTAGGTTCCCAGTCTTTTAGTGTGTGTTTATTTTTAATAGTGTAGAAATTTCACTTTGGTCCCTTGTTTTGTCAGCTTCCTTTCATTTCTTATCTCACCACCACCAAAACAGCTTAAAAGCCATCAACAGTCATTGTTCTGGGGCTGTTTAAAATGTCCAGGTTAATTATGTAAAAATTACTGCAAAAAAAAAAAAAAGTAAAGATGCTTAAAAAAATTCCTCTTCCAGCTTTTCTTGATTTGTTTGTTCAATAAATATTTCTTAAGTGCTTAATAGACGCCTGGCAACACGCAAAGCCTTGGGGACACAGTGGTGCCCAGGATAAGCTCGGTTCCAGGCTCCCAGAGCTTAGAACGTAACTGGCGGAGGCAGACATGAGACAGACGGGTTGATAGGGCTCCACTTGTGTTTCCATGCTAGGCTATGCATTCACATGCATGCACGGGTGCACACACACACACACACACGCAGTCACCCAAGCAGCTTTCACCGTCAACGATACTGATGTTATTAGCCAACCTAGAACCTGCACAGTCCCCACCAAGGAGGGCTCTTGACTCCCACTGACCATTAACAGTCCAATTTGCTGAACCTGCGATATTGTCATAATATCAGACTGAAAGAATGGAAAATTCATCCTTGCTCAAATTTAATTCTTCCCTGCTTGCAGCAAAAGTCATCTCCCCAGTACTCATGCCCCAGACGCCTAGTCATCTTGAATTATTTCCCCAAATGCACTTAATAGAAGTTCTCTGATACCTGATCAGTCCCATCCCCTGTCACCTGGCTCGGCCAAACAAGTATCTTTGCTGCCCAGGGCCCAGCCTCACTCTAGGACCCGAAGACCATCCATCCTTCTGCTCTCTTCCCCTACTTACTCCAGATTCTACATCCAAACACCTACCTGATCTCAAAATCATCCCCTTGATTCCTGTCTCTTGGCAATATTTCTCTAATATTTGCTGAATACAATCTTTATTTGTTTTTAGATCCACACATATATGAACAATTGATTATTGACAAAATACAAAAAAAAATTAGTGCAGTAATTAATGATAGACTTCCACAAATGGTGCAGGAACAACTGAATACCCATATGCCAAAACGTAAAATTTTATCTATACTTTGCATCATGTGAATACAATCTTTAACATGAGCATAAACCTGAAAAGATACAGAACTTAAAATAAGACGATCAGAATGGGATGAAAGCAGATGTCATGGAGGCCATCAGCCCGCCCCTCCACGTGCCCAGTAGTTCAACTCTCCTGGCACTAAACCCAACTAACGAGTCTGGGTGTCCAGAGTCCCAGGCAGTGTCCCTCCTTCTCACAGCCCCAGACTTTCGTCCATTGCTCTGCTGTCATCACAGCGCTGTGAGGGCTACAGAGGACAGCTGCTGGCATTTCCTCAAGGATGCTCAAGAACGGAAGAAGGACGCGGCCCAGGCTCGGGGCAGGCTGAGAAGACTGTGGGGGATTTTAGATACTGTTTCATCAGAACTACCTGCATGGGCTGTATTTGCTGTTAGCTTGGAGTTCCTTTTCAAGCACTGACGTCAGATTCGTGCTGATCCAGCTACACTCTCCTGGTGGGCCCTTTGGGACTGGGAGTACCCATCAATCTGTGAGCCAGATGGCTCGAGCCTTTGTAGTATGGCTGGGCATAGAGAGAATGGTGCTAAGAGGGCCCACGTGGACCAGGGAGCAGAGCATCTAATCCACTGACTGCACCCATCCCAGGAGACTGTCCGGAGGAGAAAGGCAAAGAGAGCAGACAGTAATACTGCTGAGGCAAAAAAAGCAGACGATAATACTGCTGCTTTCATTTCTGGCAAGACCCCAGCTAAACACCTTGATGCAAACTGCTGCAGCTAGAGCCGACAACCACCATACTTTCCTGTATCCACACCCGCAGATGGGCCCTGCCAATGGTTCTGCCTTGGGCTCATGGCTTGCTGTGGCCAATGGGACATTAGGAAATAGGACACCAGCAGAGACTGGAAAAGTCCTTGCATATTGGAGCAACATGTTCTCTCTAGTGGCTCGGAACCCTTCTGCCACCACGTGAATAAGCTTGGAATAGCTTCCTCAACGATGTGAGAGCCCATGGAGAGAGGCCCCCTGCTGTCCCTGTCATCCTAGCTGAGGTCCAAATACACAAGAGAGCCTAGGCAACACCACCCAGAACAGAGATGATCCAGCCACACTGAGCCCAACCCAAACTGCCAACACACAGAATGATGAGCACAGAGATGACTATTCCTGTAAGTCACTTAGTTTGGGGTGTTTGTTATGCAGCAGAAACTAAATGATACAAAGATCTCTACAACAGAACCTGTACAGCAAACCACAATCCCAAGATTGTGATGGAGCTTCAAGATGTAGCTTTACATGGTGACTCTAGTGGATGCCTAATACAAATAAGGGAAAGTAGCAACAGCAATCTTGGTAACACCTTCTGCAGCGTGGCCTCTGGCAGTCACTCAGGGAGCTCCTAGGACAGAACTGCTCCCACGTGGCACAGCTGCCTTACACCCAACAGCAACTTACACCAACCCTTTCTACCAACTCCATGATGCAGGATTTGATGATGGCCAGTCCAATCCTCAGACATGCGTTTGGAGGCCAGGGTCCTGGGAGATTGCCCTGGTACTGACATCTACTTTCCTCTCTCCCTGTGTCCCTTCTACCACAGAGAGCCGGGAGGAAATCTAGGCACCCTGGAGAGAATCGTTCCGAAATCACCAGACAGGGATCGTATCCTCAGAAGGGCGCACACCCCGTTAAGTAGCTCAAAATGTCACTCCAGAGAAAGAAGAGTTTCAGCAGGAGTTGGAGCCTAAGGGTCCCGCGGGAAGACTTTGTTTTTATGATTGTTTTTTGGAGGCACACCAAATCCTGACACTTCTCTGCCTCTCTCTGTGGGATCAGAAGTGGGGGTAAAGCATGAGTTTGGTAACTTCACTTAAACAACTTGGTGTGCCTCTTTCCCCACCTGAGCCCTTTCCACGATGTGCCACTTTCACCCATGTTCCCCTCATACTCTCAGTTTAATCCATCAGAGCATATTATATCCCCCAAGTAACCATAAGCTTCTTGAGAGCACAAACCCTGTTTTAACCAACACTCCCTTTCTCATTCATTCATTCATTTATTCAGCAACTGATAATTAAAGAGCCATAGCCAGACAATGTCAGGCAGCAGCTCCCAGCCCAGAGGAAGAAAGTCAAGACATAATTATAAAAACTAAGCATGAGAAATAGAGTTACAGATTCAGAAAACAAACTTATGGTTACCAGGGGGTGAGGGAGAGGGAGGGACAGCTTAGAAGATCGGGACTGACATAAACACACTACTATATATAAAATAGATAACTAATGGGCTTCCCTGGTGACGCCATGGTTGAGAGTCCGCCTGCCGATGCAGGGGACACGGGTTCGTGCCCCGGTCCGGGAGGATCCCACATGCCGCGGAGCGGCTGGGCCCGTGAGCCATGGCCGCTGAGCCTGCGCATCCGGAGCCTGTGCTCCGCAACGGGAGAGGTCACAACAGTGAGAGGCCCGCGTACCGAAAAAGAAAAAAAAAAACAAACTAAGCACAGCTAATAGTTATGGAACACCTTTCATCTGCCAGGCACATGTTCTAAGGTTCTTAAACGTATACTCATTTAAACCTGCACCAATCCTAGCAGGAAGGTACGGTTCTTATCCTCACATACAGATAAGGACACTGACACACAGAGAGGGTGCGTAACTTGCCCGGGGCAGCAGCCAGTGAGGGGCAGAGCTGACAACACAAATCTGCACACCAACCGCTTTGCTGCGCCACCTCCCAGTGAAGGGCCCTGGAAGGCTGACCCGAGGCATTTGTGTTTTATTTCAACGGTGGCAGTAACTCAACCTAGGTTTTGGATGGAGGTGACACGAAGGACAGGCTGGAATGCAGATCAGAGGCAGAAAACCAGGACAGGGAAGCTGCTGCACGAAGTCCAGCAAAGAGCAGTAGCGCTACCACTGGGATGGTGGCAAGGGCTACGGGAAAGCTGGATTCGAGACACTTCAGAGGCGAAACTGACAGAATTTGGTGCTTGAATGCAGGAGAGAATCAAAGATGATTCTGAGGTTTCTGACTTTGAATACCGGGCTGAAGGGAGGAACCTGCTAAGACAGAAACATTCAAGAGGCAGAACAGGTTTAGAAGGTGTGTCAAGATACCCCCATAAAAATAATTTACTCAGGCCAAGAAATGATTATCTCAAACTGACGCTGAATGACTATCCAAACCCCAGATAACCCCCATGTTCGGTAACTTACTAGGAGAACTCATAGGACTCAGTATATAGCATAAATGTTCATGGCTATGATTTATTTCAGCAAAAGGATACAAAGTGTATTCAGCAAAGGGAAAAGGCACATGGGGTGAAGTCTGGAAGAAACCAGGCACAAGCTTTCACGAGTTCCCTCCCAGCGGTGCCCAAGGTTTTTATCGGGGACTGCGCACAAAGGCACCCCCTGCCTGGCTCGCGTGAAAACCCCAAATTTCTTCCATCATCACATTGTTTATACAAACAGTTAAGCCACAGTGAACCACTCTTATTACCAGTTCTGGAAACCTCTCAAAATCTAAGTACCCAGACACCAGCCAAGGGCCAGCTTTGCAAGCAAGACTTGCTAAGAAGACGCCAGACAGGTTAAATTTTTTTCTCCACAAAAGGACAAGTATTTATGTTTTGTACAGACGATGTTTTATTTCCAACACACAAGTGCTCGAATTTTAGACACTGGAGCAATTCTTCAGTCATGTTCAGATTATGAAACTGAAGTCAGTACTTTCCTCAGACCTGAATATAATACCAAAAGCAAATAGCAAATACAAATTCCCGGGCAGGGCTAGCAGGTTCCGAGGCTGCTTCTACTCCCCCTTGCTGTCCAGTTGGAGTGTGAGCTCGGAGATGACACTTTGCATTTCATTATTAAGGAAAGCAAACATGAGGTCTGCTGCAGAATCAAACACAATTAAAACTTTAATTAACTGAAACCCAGCGAGCCCCCGTCTTCAAATAAAAACATTTCCAGGTGGCAGGGAAAGCAGACGATAGAGATTATTTCACTTCTGAGGGAAAGGGGCAAGTCAGATGCTCCAATTGGGGATTTATTCAAAGCAATCATTTCTTGCCGCCTCTCGAGGGTGGACACGTATTTTACATCAATTATTACAAACCGAACACTGAAGGGCAAAATGCAATGTCCTCCAACACATCAAGTATTCGTTCAGCATATTCTAACTATTAGCAGAAAATCGACACACAGATTCAGAATAAATTTTAAGTTCAAACACAAGGCGTGGTAGTTCTGTAACCAGGGTGCCGAGGTTTCCCAAACTCAGTGTTAACTCGGGTTCTGTGGTACGAAGAAAATCTCTTGAACGTTTCCTTCGGAATCACCCACAAACTTCTCCCCTCTCTGGAAATGGAAACTTCTGTGAGTGAGCTAGTCTCCAACCATCATGCAAGAATCAAACCCAAGTATTATTAGCAGGGGGACAAATCCCTCGTGGGTCTCTCTGCTCACACCTGAAGGAACAGGAGGAAGGCCTGCTCTCCCATTGGCAAAAAGAAGCTTCACATCAATAAAAACTTCAGGTAAGGCAGGGAGGGCTAAGATTCAGGCACCTGGGCCAAGAACCAAACAAAACACACCTCCAGGAAGCATCAGAGGTGAAAAAGCCTTTCAAGCACTAAGAGAATTGCTATGACGGCTATACAACCCACCACAATGGTAGAGAGCACATTGAGTTGACTGTAACCCAGCCCCAACCAAACGTGAGAAGTTCTATGAATGATCTTACATGTAGGGAGCTGAGGTCAAGGGGGAAGGATCCTTCTTCTCCAGGTCCAAAATAAAGAAACTGCATTCTCACCACACTGCCCATTCACCATCCAGACTTTGGCTTGAAGACACACTGACCAAATAAGATGTTCTTTAAAGGGAGGCTGTCTTTGTATGTTCTTAAGAGATATGGCGTTCAATTTTCTTCATTTAGAGGACTTTTAATGAGCTTTTAAAATTTCTTTCCTTTCCTGTCGTTCTTCTTCCTTTTTTTTTTTTTTTTTTTTAAACAAGAAACCCAGTAAGTACAAATACAGATCAACTGATTTTTCAGTATCTGAAGAATGCCAGGACATCGATCTACCACTCCAGGCCCTAAACTGGATTGTCTCGCTGCCTTAAAGAAAACCAATACCTTATTTCCTGAACAAAAGCAAGGAGTTTTTAGGTGCTATAACCTCATTGCAAAGCCTTTTACCCACTCCCTACTCTTTTGGCCCCAAGATCGCAATCCTCTTTGGGTAACAGGACGGTAGCGGGTGCCAGGGCGGTACCTGCCTTTGCTTTCCCGCCCTGCTCTATGGCACTGCTCACCAGGGGCTGTGGGGGGGGGGCCAGCGTGCCAGGGTTCAGGGCCCCATAATGGCTCTGTTCTTCCAGGGCAACTGTTAATAATTAGCAGGAAGCATTCTGTCTTTAAATCTCACAGCTTGAACAGTAAGGCCTCATAGTGCCAAAGAAACCCTGAATTCTACAGAAGTGAGACTTCCTTCTGCCCATAGAATTAAATGGCCCCATTCATCCTTCAATACACAGTTTTGAAGCGCCTGCTCTGTGCGGGGTGCTCAGTCTGAAGGTGGGAGAGCGAAGGGGAGCAAGATAGAGGTGGCTCCTGTCCTTACATAACTTGGAGTCGACAGACATGACTGTGAAGTATGAAAGCTAGACAGACGAAGCTCAGGCCATCTGAGGACACAGGGCTCGGGTCTGCAGGGCTGGTGGAGGGAAGGACAGAGAACACAGGGAACGATGCGGCGGCATAGGCAAAAAATGAAGGAAATTTGGTAAGGGTGCAGGAAGAGGAGTTGTAAAGCTGTCAGGAGCCATAAGCACAGAAAGCCTCTGAAAGGAACCGACAAGGGCAAGTAGACGTTTCAGGAGGCTCACTCCGGCCACCGGGAGTGGGGAAGCACACCAGGAAAGAGGCGAGGAGGAGACCAAGTGAGAGGCATCGGCAGCTCTCCAGGTTAGATAGCCATTAATTCATCCATCCATTCAAAAATATTTATCTTGGGGCTTCCCTGGTGGCGCATTGGTTGAGAGTCCGCCTGCCAATGCGGGGGACGCAGGTTTGTGCCCCGGTCCGGGAGGGCCCGTGAGCCATGGCCGCTGAGCCTGCGCGCCCGGAGCCTGTGCTCCGCAACGGGAGAGGCCACAGCAGTGAGAGGCCCGCGTACCGCCAAAAAAAAAAAAAGCCCGTGTGTATGCATTATTTTTGATGGAGCAGCTAGGGAAAGCATCTTTGAGAAGGTGACATCTGAGCAAAGACCTGGAGGAGGAGAGACCAGATGCAATGACATCGACACTCAGAAGGAGGCAGCACAGGGGATGTGGGAGATGGCCTGTTCCTGGCAGGGAGCAAAGGCAGGCGCGGGGGATGGCGAATCGTGCAAAATCTGGAACCAAACCTCCAGGGGTCACACTATGGCTCCTCATTTACCAGTGCTGTGACCTTGGGTCTGTTTTAGAGACATATTTTAGGGGCATGGAATCCTGGTGTGGTGCCCCTTCTAGCTCAGTGCCTCAGTTTCCTCACAGTGCCCTTGGCAGCTCCCAAGATGCAGCTTAATACAGTTTTGCAACCTGCCACCAACATCATATAGACAAACATCCGGTGGAGAGCCATCAGCACATCATGTCTGCGAGGATTCAAGACTGAAAAGAGGGCAGAATGAAAAGTCTCCATCAAATTCCCAACTTGGCTAATGTCAGCAATACCCAAGTAACATCCCCATTAGCCAAAGTGATCTGACCGTTGGATGTCAAAAAAATCTGCGAAGTTTTCTGTGTTTCAATTGGCTAAATCAGTCCCATTACAGAAGAGAAATTATTAATACTTTCAGAGAGGTGGGGGACATTTCTCTCATTTCATGTAGAAAATGTTATTTATGCTTTTGAAATATTTATCAGTAGCCAGAGTGCTGGAAGCATTAAGATAACCACAACCTGAATGTACTGATTCGGTTTGAAACATCCAGGAAGTGAGAGAGAGAGAGAGACAGAGACAGAGAGAAATGCATACGTACATACCCACATCTTTACCAGTTTAAGGCAAAGAAGTAGGAAAAATAAAGCTATAGTAGGATGAGTGGGAAGATAAAAAGAAAGTTACCTTTTGGGGAGAGAACCTGGGAACATAGAGATTAAGAAGGTTTATGAGGAGGAATAAACAAAACAGCATTGAACCCTGAGTTAAAAGCTACATAACTTTTTCCTTTGATCTCTCAACCACAGGATGCAGAGACCCACGCGCTTGGGTCCCCTGGAGACTGCATTAGGGTGTATGAGTAGCCGAGAAGGCAAAGGTGACGGTGAGAACCCTCCAGCTCCAAGGGTCCAGCCTCCCTAGTACTACAGCTGTGTACATGCAGAACACTGAGCAGCTCAGAGGCTAGCCCTGCGCTTCTTAAATCCAAATGTGCACGTGAACCACCTGTGCTGATCCTGATCTCGTAGGTCTGGGGTGATGTCTGAGAGTCTGCATTTCTCACAAGCTCCCAGGGAATGGACAGACCACTAGTCCTTAAGCCCCAGCAAGGCCCTAGAGCTGCACCGTCCAATGCGCTAGTTACTCGCCATGTGATGGGTTTACATTCAAATTCAAATGAAGTGAAATTAAAAATTCAGCTCCTCGGTCAAACTGGCCACATCTCCAGTGCTCGACAGCCACCTGTGGCTAGTGACTGTGCCTGGGACAGCATGGATACAGAACATTTCCATCATCACAGAAAGTTCCATTGGACACTGCTGCTCCCACCTAGAATGAGTCCTTCCTGTACTCATGCTTTAGCCTCTAACTCTGCACCATATCAAAGATTCCCTAAAGCACCAAGGAACCGAGGTTACTGTGGCCCTTTCTCCCACCTGCCCCATTTCATGCAAGAGGAAGAGGTAAACCGTTCAGTACAGAGGAGGATGGAGAACACACCACTAGAAGGTAAAGGAATTTAAATGGATACATTTAGTTAATATCTCAGTAAGGAGGACATTACCCGCTCCCTCGTTTATCACTCACCACCCACTCTGGATGGTAGGTATCACTGGCCCAGCTTTACAGATCAATGAACAGACAACAGGAGAGGCTATACTACTTGCCCCATGTCAAGAGCTAGTGGCAGGTGGCTTTGTGCTTAGGTGTGTGTGACTCCCAAGCTCATGCTCTGTCCTCAGGGGCTGTGTTAGCTATACTGGGCGTTACCTGTGCCTCTTGGGGACCAGGCCTAGCCCCTGCCCTGCCAAGTTAGGCATCGGAGCTGCAGCCCTTGAAGACAGGTGTGGTCGTATCTCCCAACGCTGGAGAGCAGCCCCAACCAAGACGCTATTCATGGAGACTCAGAAACAGTCACAGAGACCCTTTAATCCAGAAAACACTTTAATCAATGATAACAGGCAAAGCTAGTTAGTATTTATCTCATGCATCCTCACTCAACAACTGTTTAGCAAACAGCTACCAGGTACCAGGAACTGTGTGGACCCTGGAGGTAAAGAATGAACAAAACTATAGGTCCCTGCCCTCCTGGAATGGACATCTTCTTTTATACATGCTCTTGAAAGAAAAGACCTCTCTTAACCTTTACATATTCTATACCTAACTCCACTTCTCTAGATACTTTAAAAAAATATTAAAGAATGAGGAATGAGGGCTTCCCTGGTGGCACAGTGGTTGAGAGTCCGCCTGCCGATGCAGGGGACGCGGGTTCGTGCCCCGGTCTAGGAGGATCCCACATGCCGCAGAGCGGCTGGGCCCGTGAGCCATGGCCGCTGAGCCTGCGTGTCCAGAGCCTGTGCTCCGCAACGGGAGAGGCCACAGCAGTGAGAGGCCCGCGTACCGCAAAAAAAAAAAAGAATGAGGAATGAATAAAACACATGCATATTTCTAATCTCAAGAGTTGCAGAGCCTTTTAACTTTGCTCCACCTGCCGACCTGAGGAGGACCATGAGTAAATCAAAACTTCTCTTTGGCTACCTGAACACTCGGCTCATTTCACCATCCATAGCTCTCTCCAGCGGCAGGAAAATTCACCCAGAGTGGCGCGTACAATCACAGACTCACTGGACTTTAGTCAAAAGTAATGAATTTTGTGATAGAAAATTGATCTCTCTTGTTCACACAATACAGGCTCTGTCGAGAGAGCAAACAAATAGGGCTGTAAAAATTAATTGAAAAGAAAGGGTCTAATTAAATTTTTATATTAGTGTACATAATGGCCAGAAATAGTAAACACTGCTTTAAAAAAAAAAAAAGAATCGGAGCTGTAAAACAGCTAAGAGCTCTATGGCTCTTCAGATAACAGCAACCACTGATCACTCTTCAGGGCGTACACACAGCTTCATCTTATTTTCTAACCCCCAGTAAATGACATAAAGTAGAAAGACTAGAGACCTGTGAAATATTTAAGCACTTACCATTTGGTCCAATTCTACAACTATTTACTGAGTGCCCCCCGGTGCCTGACACCGAGATCCATCCATTCCCTCCACTGATGTTTACCGGTGTCTAACGCACACACATCCACGCACAGCCCGACCTGGGCTGTAGGGTCCTTCTAGGTGGTTAAATACAATCATGGCTCTGGGAGATGATTACGATCTTTTAAGAGAAACAGCACATGTACACACAGGACCACACTATAAGGCAGTATGTGCCAAATATCATCCAGGTGGTTAGGGAAATTTATTCTGACATGCAGTGAGCGTTCAAAATTTGGTTTCTTGGAGAAGGTGAGATTTACCTGCAAGACTGCACCTGAAAGGGCAATAAGTATGCAGAGCTGTCTTGCAGAAAGAGAAGAATGCTCCGAATATTTCTCTCCCATTATATATGCCTAGAGATCTCATTCCTGACTGGGCATCCCTTGCTGGGAGCTTGGCTACAGACATCTTTGAGGTGACCGACCCTGGAATGCTGGGGATGGAGCTTATAGGATCCAGAAGTGACAGGTGTGGAGACAAGGTTTAAACTGGACAGGAAATTTACCTACAGCTTCAGGTGCAGAAGGAGTGGGTAACCTGAATCTAATGAGTTTATATAATTCCACAGGTGAACAGAAAGATACTGGTAAAAGGCATCCCCGCCCCCAAAAAGCCCCGTGGAAAGAAGCCCTCTGAAATTGATGGGTCTGTTTAGAGATAGCATCTTGCTTTATGGAGCTTCAGGGCAAGCTTTCAGACTTCTGGTTTACCCCTTCTGTGGGACCTCTAAGTGCTGCAAGGCCTCCGACCCCAGCAGAGTTGTGCAAGTCTCCCCACCAGGCACAAGTGAGCCAGGAACCCACTGTAACAACATAAAATAGGGCCTCCTCACGAAGGCTGGCTGATCACGAGGTTTCTAGCTCTGAAACATATTATAATAGTATCTAATAATTCTAATACAATTACTATTAAAATAAGCATAGACTGCTGGAGTCAGAGATGATCCAGCCCATACACATCATTTTACACAGCAAGCAAGTGCGATCCAGAAAAAGGAAGTGACTTGGGAAAGGGAGCACGGCTAATCAGGACCAGTGTCCACATTAAAAAAAAAAAAAAAAAAAGCCAGGTTTTCAGACTCCCAGAACAGTGCTCTCCCAGACTGCATGCTAGTACCTTCCAAAACAGTCATCACCACAATCAGTTCTTCAGACTTAGGAAGATTAAACCACAGCACGTCGTACAGGTGACAGGAAGCAGTTCTCGTGATACATCAGATTTATCATAAGTCCGCCTTTCAAACTAGAGTGTGACAGGAAACCAGTTTAGTCATCAAAGTGTCTCAAGTGACTTGAACAAAGCATGGCACGCGGGAGCTCCAGCAGCAATGGATGACCGAATAGTGAAACATTCCAGCTTATCCAGCCTAGGGGGAGGAAATGAATGCTTTGCTTTATGGAAGATGGAACCTGGGAATCCACTGGGGGCTCTGGAACAGGTAATGAAACCATGAAGAATTCCATGGTCCCAGACAACACCCCCATGAGGTGAGTTCAGCAGATGAACTGGCCACATCATGGCTGTTTAATAAGATGAAGAGCAGGTATCCTCCACTTAGACGTGGAGGGAGAAAGACACAGGAGAGGCAGTAAATAACTTGCTCATATCATTCAGCCACGTGACTGGCACAGGCACGGAGACCTGGACTGAAATCATAACCAAATACCCATCACAGAACAAGCCCATGACATGGGTAATGGTTTCACCTCACAGCAGTGCTAGGTATTAATTTCTCACAGTTGATGACACTTTACACACACTTTAAAAATTGGAGTTTTATACAAATGAGGCAGGGTTCAAACAAACAAAAAAAACCCCAAGCCATTTCCCATTATTTCCAGAATAACAACTGACGAAGTCCTCAATGCCTAAAACTCTGAACATGGCAGAATCCTGGCTGCCAGTGGTCCTGAGCCAGGGGCGATTTTGCCCCCCAGGGGACACAGGACAATGTCTGGAGACATTTTTGATCATCACAAGTTTGGGGTGGGGGGGGCGGCCGGTGCTGCTACCTGCTCTTGGCAACTGGTGGGTAGAGGGCAGGGATGCTGCAAACCATCCTACAATGCACAGGACAGCCTCTCACAACAAAGAATTCTCGGGTCCCAAACATCAACAGTGCCAAGGTAGAGAAACCCTGGTTTGATTTCAAATCACAAGGTTACGCTGAGTTTTGAGGTAAATATCATGATGTATTCCCCTAATTCAGGGAGATTCTACCAGCCTCACTCATGGCGAATTTCAGGTAACATAAGAATAAACTATTTCTGAAATACTTCCTGAGCTCCCAGTAAACCGAGTTAAATACCTTCACTGATCAAGTTCAGAGGCATTTTCTCTCAGTTTCCTTTATCGTGGATGCTGACTTAAGGGCCGCAGAGATTCCGATGGGGTCGCTGCAAGCACAGGCCAGCTGTTTGTCAATATCTGTGGAGGAACAGGAAGCAAAAGGGTGCCTGCAGGCCAGAGAGAAATCTCCAAAGTCCTCAAGCAGAGCCAATCAGTGACTGCCATCTGCTGCAACTTTTATGGGCAGAAGTTGCCTTGCATCGGGAGTTGCAAAAACCTTCTTGGCTCCGAGGAAGAAGCACACGTCCACTTTCTGCTATCTGGCCGCCCCTGGTCTCACTTCTGGTTCACCGTGCTTCTTCTGATTCTCATACCCAAACGTGTGACGCATGAGCGGAGAATGGAGACAGTGGGAATCCCTATCACCTGCCTGTGGGTAGTAGCCTTTCACTTAAATGGCTGTTTGCAGCGAGCCTGGCGGTCTTGTAAAGGAAGAGGGAAGAGGAAAGGAGAACAGGGTATTTGTCAATGGGTCAGGGCTAAAGGTCAACGGACGAGAGGGGTGAAACCAAGAGAAAAACCATGATATATGTTTCTCCTTGGCCTTCCAAAAGAAAATTGTGGGTTTATCCAAATGTTGCAGTTGGAAAATCAGAGCTATTAGACGGAAAAGGTCATCTGCTGAGCAGGAAGGACCCACTGCTGTAAAATGCATCACCTGAGAAAATGCTAGCAGTCATCACCTGCCAGGGAGTCTAGAATCAAGGCCACATGTGGCCATACTCTGCTCCAGGGATTCCTAAGCGCAGGAAGCCTGCCTAGGTGGCCTCAGAAACCTCAGTGCCTGGGCCTGCACAGGGGAAGGGCCAAAGGAAGGAACAGGTGTTAGAGTGTGAAACGAGGTCTGCTTAAAACAAGTGTTATGCTGCCTTTATTATTATTACTATTATTATTTTGTGGCTGGATTCTTTTAAATTATTATTGTGATAAAATATACGTAGCATAAAATTTGCCATATTAACCACGTTTCAGTGTACAGTTCAGTGCACTGAGTACATTCACATAGTTGTACAACCGTCACCACTATCTATTTCCAGAAGTTTGTCCTCATTCCAAACAGAAACTCTGTACCCAGAGTGGTTTAATATCACTACCTCCTGGCTGCCCCTCATCTCAACCCCGGGTAACCTCCAGTCTCCTTTCTGTCTCTATTAAGTTTAAGTGGAATCATACACTTGTCCTTTCGTGTCTGACTTGTCTCTCTTACCATAATGTCCTCAAGGCTCACCCATGTTGTAGCACATATCAGAATATCGTTCCTTTTAAAGGCTGAATAATATTCCATTGTACATATAAGACTTGTTTTGTTTATCCATTTGCCTTTGACAGACATTTGGGTTGTTTCCACCAGGGCTGCTTTTTATTTGTTTTTTGAATTTTTTCGCTGCGCCGCGCAGCATGTGGGATCTCAGTTCCCCGACCGGGGATCAAACCAGCTCTCCCTGCACTGGAAGCGCGGAGTCTTAACCACTGAACCACCAGGGAAGTCCAGGGCTGCTTTTTAAACAGGATGATTTATGGATTTGGTAGAGCGCTGGTGTTGGTGAAAGAGGATGAAGAGTAGACTCAGGTTCTGTCTGCCACTAACTCCCCACGTGATCTTGAGATCCACATGAGTCTCAGGGTTTTCACTTATAAAACTGAGGAACTGAAATGGACCAGTGATCTCCAAAATATTTTTGGCCATCATCTATAGTAAGGAATAGAGTTTTCATTATGACTGAGTTTACACAAACCCACATATATAACTGAAACAAAAGTTTCACAAAATAACATTTACCCTCCTATGTGCAACCCACTCTGGTATTTTCTATTCTATTATTTCTCACTAAAAAAAAAGAATGGTTGTAAGCCCTACATTGATTTCACAACCCATTAGCGAGTGGCAACTCATGCTTTGAAAACACCCTTATTTTAGATTACTTTTTCCCAAATTGGTGTTCCTTGGTACATGTTGGTAAGTGTGCCCCCCCCAAAAAAGTATCTGTCTAATAAAGTGTGGGAAAAGATCTGAATTAGCTCACTACAAAGTTATCACGAGCTGCATTTCCCAAATTTATTGGCCATGGAAAACTCCACACATATTCGATAGGAAAGTCCTAACATCTCTGGAAATGTTCACTGTAGTACCCGTTTGGGGAAACTAAACTGGGTGGTTTTAGGTTCTTTTCTGCCCCACTTTCTATGACATGGGACAGTAATTCTCAGCATGATTTTTCTGGTGCACGCTATAGAGGGAGACAAGCACCCTTCACAGTAATGCTATATCTGACTCCCAGAGTCATGCCATTCATCTATTCACATAAACGTCTGAAAGAAAATAATAGACTTTATTTTTTAGAGAAGTTTTATGTTCACAGCAAAAAGTTCCCCCAACACACACAGCCCACTGCACCATCAAGAGCCTATATAATTTTTAAAAATTCCCTCTAGTGATTCTGACACCCCACCTCTTGTTCCCTTAATGCTGATCTAGAGACTTCGTTAAAACTACATCTTCCAGGACTAACTGCAAAACAGCTCAATGGTCTAGCACATTAATATCAATTGATTCTCTCAAATTTAGTATCATTCCTACACCTTTTTATATTACTGGAAATGTCCTTACTTGTTGCATTTTGCCACCCAAGTAGTCCACTCAACTTGGCACATATAAGCCAAAGTGACCAGAAGAGCTTTATCATTTTCCACAATCTAAGTCTTGCCTTAGCAACCATACACTTTCACAGCACTATTTTGATAGTTATTTACAGTTTAATTTGTATACATGTGGGTCAACCAGAATTAGCCAGGTATTTTCGGAAGAATCTTCACTTGCTTATTCTGTACCGAAATACAGTTAATTCTGTGTCTTTCATCCATTTTATGATTTCAATATCAAATAAAGGATGCTAATTACATTTATTCATTTGATTTCACAAACATTTACTGGGTTCATACATATTGGAGGTTCGGGTCAATAATTAGTTTTTTTAAAAGAATGTTTACAAAATATATTGCTTTAACAACCATGACCAAAAAACTTAACCCCAAAAGGTAGTTAGCTCTTGTCAGTTCTCCCTACAAACATATTTTTTTTAATTACACATAAAAAATGATTAGAAAGATGGCTGTGTGGCCATTTATTCCCAAAGATGACAGAGTATTTAAGCAAGCTTAGAGGAAAAAACAAAACCTCAATGATCTCTGAGAATGGAATTCATCGGCAAGGCAAGTCCTTTTTTTTTAAATTTTAATTTGTTTCTACTGAAATTGAACATATGGCAGACACTGATTTTCTTTTCTTTTCTTTTTTTTCTCTTTTTCTTGACCACGCCGCACGGCACTTGGGATCTTAGTTCCCTGATCAGGGATCGAACCCGGGCCGTTGGCAGTGAGAGCGTGGAGTCCTAACCACTGGACTGCCAGGGAACTCCCCAAGGCAAGACCTTTAATATGGAGAATGTTGAATTTCTTTATTCTTATTAATCAGTCAGTATAAATAATCTCCCAAATCATAAAACTCAAGCCACAAGTTTGAGCAAATATTGCATGATTCTCCCCCACCTCACATCTACATTTGCTTTTCTATTTTGTCTAAAACAGAAGCGATCCTTACACAAGCATGGAGTGTGCACGCACACACACACACACCCCACGGCCCTGACTCACTTCCCTCTCCGTTTCCCTCTGCGGTGCCCTCCTCCATCCACACGAGTCAGGCCCCTCTCAGCTGCCTCTCCACCCCGCTCCCCACCAAGCCCCAGGGATCTCCCTCCAACTGTCTCTGTTCCCTCCTCGCAAGCTGTTTCAGACCTTCATCTCCAAAGATGTGATCTACTGCAGGGGCCTCTGAACTGCTCTCACCTCCATCTGTCCCACCCTCATTACGCTACAGAACTGAAAATGCCTTTTAAAAAGGAATGTGCCAGGGCTTCCCTGGTGGTTCAGTGGTTAAGAATCCACCTGCCAATGCAGGGGACATGGGTTCAAGCCCTGGTCCGGGAAGATCCCACGTGCCACGGAGCAACTAAGCCCGTGCATTACAACTACTGAGCCTGCGCTCTAGACCCCACGAGCCACAACTACCGAGCCCACGTGCCACAACTGCTGAAGCCCGCGCACCTAGAGCCTGTACTCTGCAACAAGAGAAGCCACTGCAATGAGAAGCCTGCGCACCGCAATGGAGAGTAGCCCCCGCTCACTGCAACTAGAGAAAGCCTGCGAGCAGCAACGAAGACCCAACGCAGCCATAAATAAATTAATTAATTAAAAATAAAAACTGATGTGCCAGTCTTCCTTTCCCAGGCTCACCCCTCCAACTATCAGATACTGGAGAATATTTCCATAGAAGGAAGCGACCACAAGGTGCCAAGTTAAGGTGGGAAGAGCTGAGTCTCTGGAGTCCCAACAGGGAGAGACTGCTGGCTCAAGTCCCAGCTCAGTCGTTCACGAGTGACTTGGGTGACCTGCCATTGGCAGGCACAGGACTGCCTCTCTTAGCCTCAGTTCTCTAAAATGTAAAACAGTGATCAAATCAATCTCATCACATTCTTATAAGAATTAAGACAGATTGCATACATGATGTCTGTTAATACCAAGCCTGGTACATAGTAGATGCTCAATAAATGCTTGGTTTTCTGCCTTGATTTAGGGTTCAATGCAGGAGGAACTAACTGAATTCTTTATATAGGCATACTTCATTTTATTGTGCTTCACGTGATTGCATGCCGCAGATAATTGCATTTTTTACAGATTGAAGGTTTGTGGCAACCGTGAATTGAGCAAATCTATCAGTGCCATTTTTCCAAAAGCATTTGCTCACTTTGTGTCTCTGTGTCACATTTTGGTAATTCTCACAATACTTCAAACTTTCTCATTATTATTATATTTGTTACGGTGATCTGTAGTCAGTGATCTTTGATGTTCATACATACTATGACTCACTGAAGACTCAAATGATAGTATTTTTTTTATCAGTAAAGAACTTTTAAGTTAAGGTATATACATTGTTGTTAGACATAATGCTATTGCACGCTTACTAGACAACAGCAGAGTATAAATATAACTTTTATATGCACCGGGAAACCAAGAAATTCCTATGACTCACTTTATTGCAATATTCCCTTTATTGCAGTGGTCTGGAACCAAACCCACAATATCTCCAAGCTCTGCCTGTAATCCTATAGTGCTAAAGAGCTCACATCCATTACATAGTTTTTTCATAGAAGTTTGGAATATCGGGTGGAAAGAGATTTTTGTTTGACTCTGCATCAAAGAGTTGTTGTATTAGAGAAATTCACGGTGGTTCTCCTATAACTTTGACTTCAACACCAGTGATGACAGAATATTCCGCATCTAAGAGGGGAGGGTAAGAGGGGGTTAGAAAGAGGGAACTTCAAAGGGCTTAAATAATAAAATTCCATTGGAGTTACCATATGCCCCACCCTGCCTTTCTCAAGAACAGCCCATTACAGAGCTTGAAGGAGGCACTGCTCAAGTGAGGGGGTCCTCAGAGTCAGGCCACGATGTATGGCCAGAACACCTCCTGCAGAATCCAGGGCCTGTGGTATCACCTATTTGTGAGTTCTGAACCCAGATTTTCAAGTACAAAGAATCAAGATCATCTTTTAGCAGGGAGGGAGGGATAACATTTGGGTGACTTTCTTCTTGAGGGATGAAAGGGAAACAGTGAGATTTCCTGGGAGAGAGAAGCAAGATCTGGAGCAGGGGGGGAGACGGGCTTTGTTCTCATCAAAGAAGAAAAGAATGTAGGGGGAAAAACTAATGAGTTACTGCCAAGAGATTTAAACACGGATTATGTATCTGGTAGAGAATGCACACAATTGAGTGTTTTGGCCGGCCTGCGGTGAAAACTTTTCCCATTATGATTAAGGAAGGGGGAGCCCAAGTGCCTTACCTTTCAAGTGCTCTGTTCCGCAGTAAGTGTTCAGAGGAAGTTTCCTTTCAGTAAGGAGCAGAGGGAGGCTTCTTTTCAAAGGAATAATGAATGAGACAAAGCGAGAGCAATTCCTGGCTGGCACCACCTTACATGCATTTGAATTTTCTATGGCAGCTGCAAAATGTTTAGTCCTCTGATAACATTTGGTGCCTTGGAGTCAACAGCCTGGAATGTGTAACCTTTCCATCACAGAGTCACCTGGTGGGTCTCTGAGGCTTCGAGAATGACCCGGTCCAAAGGGTCAGGCTTTGTGATACCCAGAGGTACACCAGGGCCTTGGCAGACAGATGGGGAAGGAGATGGAAGGTCAGAGACACCAACACTACAAACCCGCTCAATCACCGTCAGAGGGAAAGGATACAGAGTGAGCTGCCCCCCCCCCATATGTCCCTTGCCTCAGGACAGTAAAGGGAGGGAGGGCATTACAATTATTCCGGGGCATCCCTGAGCAACTAGAAGAATGTGTTTTGCTCTGTTCTCATAATCTGCACTCTGCTATCTAAGGGAAATCATTGATAAATACCTATTGAGTAACACCTGCATGCAGGGTTAAAGCGCAGGGAAAGAGAACTAAAGAATCCTGGTTTTCACAGATCTTAAATCTAGTGGAAACTACGGAAGATAATATATAAAAAGAGGCCTTACAATGCAAACCAATATTTAGGGGCCAAATTGGTATGCAGCATGTGTAAAAACAAGACTGTACAATTACCAAAAGAGTGTCTTGCGAAGGTGAAGAAGGAGAAATTAAAATGCATTGATTTTCCATGGGCCAGGCACAAATGCATTTGATACAGTCCTTTACTTAATTTAATACCCATGGCACCCCTTTGAGACAGGTATTCTTTTTTTTTTTTGGCCACGCCACGCAGCATTCGGGACCTTAGTTTCTTAGTTCCCCAACCAGGGATTGAACCCGCGCCCCCTGCAGCGGAAGCTCAGAGTCTTATCCACTGGACCGCCAGGGAAGTCCTAAGCTAGGTATTCTTATGCCACAACAGGAATGACAAAACGCAACTTGGCCAAGATCACACAGATAGGGAGTGGCCCAGGCAAGGTTCTAACCCGCATCTTTCTGAGACGTACTGGGATTTGCTCTAGGCCTGGTTTGATGGTGGTCAGCCTGCAGGAGCTGGGAGGGAGCCTGGGGATGGTCAAGTGGGGTTCTCAGGCTGTGCTCCCTGATGTGCCTTGTTGCACGTGAGAAGCTGAGGCCCAGGGAAGCAGAAGGACCTGCCCAAGGGCACCAAAGCTCATCAGAGACAAGTCGCCTTGTGTGACTTCCGGTCTACCACAGGGCAGGATTCTGACAGGTGGGGAGGGTCGGGGATGCCAGCACCCCACTGTGAGACCGTAAGATCTTTAGCTCTTCTTCGTTTTTCTGCTTTCTTACTGTTCTTCCAGACTTGCCTCTTCCTCCTGAGGACGTCACAGCTACTGCACCCGTCCATGTGCCTGCAGGACCAGCTAGGGTCCACTCCCCAGCAAGTGTGGGCAGACATGAGGCCAGGCAGGGGGCTGTGGGCCTGAGGAACTCACCAAAGCCCATCAGAACACCCACTTCCAGTGGTTTTCTGCTGGAAAGTTTAAAAGGGGGGGAATCTCTCTATGTTCCTCAATTTCTCTACAAGCAAAAAAGGAAATGGGGAGGGAAGGAGGGAGTCAATTTCTAGGTCAAAGGAATCCTAAGATACTAAACTCTGCTCTCTTTATCATTAAACAAAATCCTTTCACTGAAAGTCCCACAATTGCAGAGGGAAAGGGAGAGGGAGAAGAGAAGAAAGAGGAAGAGGAAAAGGAAGAGGGGGAGAGGGAGGGGTGGAGGAAGAGGAGGAAAGGGGAGGGGGATGGGTGGTAGAAGAGGGTGAGTAGGAAGAGAAAGCCACTGAACTCCTACTTGTTTCCTATGAATGTTTTTTTTTCCACTCACTTTTATTCTTGCCAAGCTAGATGGGGGTGGGTGGCGGTGTGTGTTTGCGGGGGTGGGGGGGTGGGGGGGTACTAGTGTGTTAGAGAGATATGGGTGGCTAACAGACTTTGACCAAAAGCTTCCATTTAAAGTAGATAAACACACCGTATACAAGTCTCTACTTGGACTACTGTGATTAAGCAACTCAATCTAAGAAGATAAGGATTAAGAAATGTGTCTAAAGGGTTTATGGATGCTGTCTCCAGATGAATGAAAAATCAGCAAGAGTTAGCAATTAATGTGGGATTAACGTGTGACGCTTCTCACACTCTTCCTGCACCTTTCACATACACAGCAGAGTCTCAAAGATGGTTTGACAAATAACGCGATGTGGCCCTTACGTAAGAAAAAACAGAAGGTTAAGAATGTGACCAGAGACCGGCCCAAAACATGTGATACCACAGAATAAGGACAGGGGTTTGGCTCTTTCACAGAGATTTATACAAAGGGTGGGTGTTGCTCTCATTAATTCAGTGGATAAACAATAGGAGGAAGGTCTGGATGATTTGATGGACAGCTTTTGGAAATGATCTTCTGCTTGGCAAAACACCGCAGTGATAATTTTCTTCACACGGAAGGAAATGCAAAGAAGTGTCACTAAAACAAGAGAGGTAATTATAGGGCAGGAATCAAAATACTGGGTGACACAGAATGAAGAGTAACTAAATTAGTCCCATTATGGCCTTGAAATCTGGACTTAACAATTTCAAGAGAAGAATCTGACCTCTCATTTCTGAGTAACAAAGCCATATCTTCCCTGTGTTTTGTTTCCAACCTACACTGTGGGCTTGGAGAACTACAAACACCGCGCTACCAAGTGATATTCCATTACTCTCCCGTGCTGGCAGCTCAACAGACTTAGAAACACAACATTGCAAGAGCTGGAAGGGACGACCTTGCAATTCTCCCAGCAATAATTAAATCTCTTCAAGGGACCCTGGCAGCTGGTCATCTCAACTTGACTAGCATCCCAAGAGTAGCTGGTTCACACACTACCCAAACACTTACCCACCCAAACAGTTACCCACCCACCCAAAAAGTTACCCACCCACCCAAACAGTTACCCACCAAAACAGTTACCCATCCACTCAAACACTTACCCACCCAAACACCTACCCATCCACCCAAACACTTACCCACCCAAACACTTACCCATCCACCCAAACACTTTCCCACCCAAACATTTACCCATCCACCCAAACACTTACCCATCCACCCAAACACTTACCCAC